>NC_138229.1:5030833-5305832 GCF_964197995.2 Scardinius erythrophthalmus
TATATCCTGATATGTAAAATCATAGAATTGAAAAGGAGGTACTTTCTTTTTCACATGCACTTCTTTTCACACTTTTTCTTTCTTGTTTACATATACATGTATATCTACACACACACACACACACACACACACACACACACACACACACACACACACACACACACACACACACACACACACACACACACACACACACACACACACACACACACACACACACACACACACACACACACACACACACACACACACACACACACACACACACACACACACACACACACACACACACTATGTTCTGTTCTGATGATGTTCAATTACTAATTATTATTCATTAAGTTGTCTGTAAGCACACATAGTGAGAACAATCTGCTGCTAGTGTGTGACACCAAAATATCCGCTCTGCTTGTTATTAATTTAGCAAAATGGCCAAAGCCCATAAAGCCCAGCTGATTAGATTATCGTGATGTCTTTTTGTGTAAAGTCGCGAGAGGACAGAGACATTTCAGATGTCATGTCCTCTGGTGGCAAAACTAGAGAAATACTGTCGTGAAACATAAATATTTTTTAAAAGATTTTAAAGTTTAGCTGTATGTACAGCATCTGTGACAGGCTGTTGACTACCACATTAAATCATTTAAACCAAATCAAATGTACAGAAAATAGAAGTTTAGAGTAACTTGCACATGACATTTATAAGGATCAGGAAGGGTTTTTCCATCCACAGGAACAAATCCTGATGTTCATCCACCTAGACAAGTAGTCCTATAGGTAAAAAGGCAAATGAGAAACTTTATTAACTTAATTAAGACATTTTTATAAAGAAGAATTGATATAAGCATTTCTGCACATATTATATTTACATTATATGGCATCCAAGTGCATTACTGTAAACCTGAATTTTGTTTGCTTTTACAAAGTGAGGCGCGATTCAAAATTATTATCTTTGAATGAAAATAAATCAATGCTCACGGTCTGCACTTTGAATGACTTTGAATCTTTTTCTCTCCAGGTATGTGACAGAGTTTGTGGACCTTGGCAACGTATCAGCATTACGGACGTTCAGAGTTCTGCGTGCTTTAAAAACAATATCAGTGATCCCAGGTGAGAGACACCTTCAGGACCACAATCAGCTTTGCTTTCATACTAAATTCAGTGATAAGTTAAAATGTGGAATATATTGCATATATTTTAATTTAATATTAACCTTCTTGTTTTTTTTTTTTTTACGTCTGTAGGTTTAAAGACCATTGTCGGTGCTCTTATCCAGTCGGTTAAAAAGCTAGCGGACGTGATGATCCTCACTGTTTTCTGTCTCAGTGTCTTCGCTCTGATTGGTCTACAGCTCTTTATGGGCATCCTACGCCAGAAGTGTGTCCGTAGCCCCGCCCACTGTGTTAACTCCACCTACCCTGGCAATGGGAGTTTCGTTTGTAACAATAAGACATGGCTGTCCGTCAAGGACTTCTTAACAAATGAAGGTTCAACTAACTTATATTGGATATAATGCTTCATGTTGTAAATGTTAACTATTAATGTCACAGTAGGGGTGTAATGATTCATTTGTTTTCTTGATGCATCGCTTAAAAATAATTTCTTACCTAAAGCTGCACTTTCTGTGTCAGTGTATCAAAGCTCATTTGCATAAAATTGAGCTCAAGTTTGCCGCGTGATTATTTCATCACAAAAATGTAAACTGTACTGTAAACTCTTGCAATGAACTGAAAACAAATTAATCATGAATTAAATCGATTGGCTGTCAACTCAAAGATTCAAACCTCTACGTTACAGGTTAATATTTAAATGTTGAACATGGTTCAGTGATCAGCGCTGAAAACAAATCAATGAAACTCACCAAAATTGTCAGTCAGTATTAGATCAACATGACAGCTTCTGTTAAACTAAGTATATAGTGATGAAGTCTATAGTTAAACTGAACAGCAATTGAAAGTGTCAGTGATTCTCAGTCTGACGATGTCTTGTAAAATTCATTGAATTTTTCTCACTCTTGTTCCCACAGACAATTTCTACAAAATTGAAGGATCCAAGGATGCCTTAATATGCGGATACAGCAGCGATGCTGGGTAAGTAATCTGACTTACTACATTGAGCAAACCCAACAAGGTTTTCTGTACAGGGTTACGACTAAGAGATCTATCTTCAGACATTGCGTGCTTCAGCTCAGACTTATGTAGATAATCACTCGGTATCAGTTTACCATGAGCTCATCCAGCCTATTGTCATTACTATGAAATGAAACACTGTCGTACTGCAGCAATAATATCCATAAATCCTAAAAGGGACCATGGTTTATCTGAGAACACACATCGTCGTCTCTGCGTGTAGGGAGACTGAGCGGTCAGCATGGTGACATGTGGCATATAATCGGAGGTGCGTGATAGTTAACCACAATCTCTCATGATGTGACTAAATGAGCAGCTGTCATTGGGACAGGGTGCTTTAAAGCCCTTAGGAAAAGTTTAGCAAAATTGCAAAAATGATGGTTTTCATATAGGTTTCCCAAACCAGGGTTATTATCATTAACTAAAACCATAAAATAAACCATATTTTCGCCACTTTGAAACAAAATAAACATGAACTAACATAAAATAAAATAAAATACAAACTTTTCTTTTTCAATAGTTGCCAAAGCAAAATTTCTCATTCTCAAAAGTTGAAGTACAATAAAAATAACTACACCTAAATAAATTAAAATTTTGTAGACATAAAAAACTAACACAAATGACAAAAACATTTTTTTGTTTAACTGAAATGAAAATGAAACCAGACAATATAAAAATAAAGGTACCACTTAAGTTTAACTATTTGCTTATTAGCATGCATATTATTAGGATATTGGCTGTTTATTAGTACTTATAAAGCACATATTAATGCCTTATTCTGCATGACCATATTCTACATATCTACATATTAGCAGCCATATCAGCCTGTAGCCCAAGACTGGTTGCCCACTGAAGCTAAGCAGGGCTGAGCCTGGTCAGTACCTGGATGGGAGACCTCCTGAGAAAAACCAGGTTGCTGCTGGAAGAGGTGTTAGTGAGGCCAGCAGGGGGTGCTCACCCTGTGGTCTGTGTGGGTCCTAATGCCCCAGTGTAGTGACGGGGACACTATACTGCCAAAACAGCACCGTCCTTCGGATGAGACGTAAAACCGAGGTCCTGACTCTCTGTGGTCATTAAAAATCCCATGGCATTTCTCGTAAAGAGTAGGGGTGTAACCCCGGTGTCCTGGCCATTCCACCCATTGGCCCTTACCAATCATGGCCTCCTAATAATCCCCATCCACTGAATTGGCTCTATCACTCTCTCTCCTCTCTCCACCTATAGCTGGTGTGTGGTGAGCGCACTGGCGCCGTTGTTCCAAGTGGATGCTGCACACTGGTGGTGGTTGAGGAGAGATCCCCTGATATGATTGTAAAGCGCTTTGGGTGTACAGTAGTACATATGAAAGCGCTATATAAATGCCTCATTCTATTCTATTCTATTCTACATCCCTTAATCCACCCAATACCTAAACTTAACAACTACCTTACTAACTATTAATAAGCAGTAATTAGGAGTTTATTGGGACAAAAGTCATAGTTAATAGTTAGTTATTAGTGAGAACCCAAAACCAAAGTGGACCCAAAACAAAAGTGTGACCAAAATAAAATCTAATTCAATATATTAACAAAAACTATAATAGTATATCAGTGATACTAAAATAAAACTGTCCCAAACACTCCCCTGAAGATCAAATAAATAGATTACAGTATTTACACTCATCAAGAGAACTGACCTACTAGTTGTCTATGCATTATAAGAGAAAGAATATTAACATCCAAAAAATGCATCATTGCTTTTAAGCAACTCTAATAAAAAATAAAATAATAATCCTATTTTATAATATGTTGCTGTACAGCTATCCCCAAATGCTGTATTATTATAACCCCACTGGTTTAGCCCTCTCATACAGAGCTCAAACCAATCCTCAAGCCTAAATGGTAATCGGTCCAATGCAGTCTAGAAACCACTAAGCTAATAAACCTGCAGTGATTCTCCTATGGGAAAGAGGCAAAAGATTATGATGCACTTTCCTCAAAATCTTAGATTGCATTGATGACTAAGCTGCATTGACCCAATTTCATTGATGACTCTCTTCTAAAGTCCTATTATGTTTTTTTTTTTCTCGTTTTTTTTTTCTTCCACATTTTCAGCTTTCTTTAGTGTGTAATGTTGCTGTTTGAGCATGAAAAAGTCTGCAAAGTTCTAAAGCACAAAGTCACTTCAGCGGGAGTTCTTCTCTATATCACTGTCACTGATTCTGAACTCCCTGAAACGACTCCATTGTAGTCTTGAGTTTTCTTCCAGGAACGAACACGTCACTATATTCCTCATTTAAATAATTCCCGCCCAAGGCATACGCAAAAAAAAAAAGGCCTGATTGAGTTAGTGTGTTGAAAATAGCTTGCCGTGGTGCGAAATGCAGATGGAGGGCACAATTTTTTTTTGTTGCATTGTTTATGGTTGCTCAAATCGATCAAACCGTGAAACCACAAGGAGGTTTAATCGTTTACCAAAAGTTGTCCCCTTTAGTGACGTTTTGTGTCTGTTTATACTGAACTGAATACGGATTCCTGCTTACCTTTTGTTTTGTTTTTGACTTGGTTAAATATTCACATACTTCATCATTGTCACGATCCACACACCAAGGAAAGGGAGAGAAACAGGTGGATCCAAATACAACACTTTTATTCGTAGGGCAATCCAATTCGTCATCATCCATGCAGGGGTCAAAATCCATGTTAGCAGTCCAATAACAAAATAAACAAACAAGGAACAAAACAAACTCAAACCAGGAAACAGAAGTGTAAGTGACATACCACAATGACTCCGTGACAAGGACTAAAACAGACAGGGTATTTATAGACAGGTACAAACAATGTGACGAGAAACAGCTGTATGCAATGATGAGTGATAAGGGACAGCTGAGTGCAATGAAAAGACAAGAATCATGGGGAATGTAGTACGAGAGTGTGCTGGACACCGTGAGGAAGGAGGACATCTAGTGGTGACCCAAGGAACACAAACCAGACACTGTGACATAACCCCCCCTCTACGGAGTGGCTCCCAGACACTCCAAGACAGGACACGGAACAAAACAAGAGTTCAGGAGGGAGGTGGCACGGTGGAGGATCAGGGGGAGGGACGGGGGGCCAGGTCCATGAAGGGAAACAGAAACAGGGGGTAACAGACTCAAAGGGGGCCAGGGTGACACAGACAATACATCAGGGGAACAGGGCGAAGCAAACAGTCCATCCGGCGGCCAGGGGGGAGACTTTCCCTCGGGCGGCCAGGGCGGAGACAACAGTCCATCAGGCGGCCAGGGCGGAGACTTTCCCTCGGGCGGCCAGGGCGGAGACAACAGTCCCTCGGGCGGCCAGGGCAGAGACTTTCCCTCGGGCGGCCAGGGCGGAGACAACAGTTCATCGGGCGGCCAGGGCGGAGACTTTCCCTCGGGCGGCCAGGGCGGTGAAGACCCCTCGGGCGGCCACGGCGGTGAAGACCCCTCGGGCGGCCACGGCGGTGAAGACCCCTCGGGCGGCCACGGCGGTGAAGACCCCTCGGGCGGCCACGGCGGTGAAGACCCCTCGGGCGGCCACGGCGGTGAAGACCCCTCGGGCGGCCACGGCGGTGAAGACCCCTCGGGCGGCCACGGCGCAGGAACTGGAACGGGCGGCCACGGCGCAGGAACTGGAACAGACACCACCGGCTCAGGCACTGGAACTGGCACCACCGGCTCAGGCACTGGAACTGGCACCACCGGCTCAGGCACTGGAACTGGCACCACCGGCTCAGGCACTGGAACTGGCACCACCGGCTCAGGCACTGGAACTGGCACCACCGGCTCAGGCACTGGAACTGGCACCACCGGCTCAGGCACTGGAACTGGCCCCACCGGCTCAGGCACTGGAACTGGCACCACCGGCTCAGGCACTGGAACTGGCACCACCGGCTCAGGCACTGGAACTGGCACCACCGGCTCAGGCACTGGAACTGGCACCACCGGCTCAGGCACTGGAACTGGCACCACCGGCTCAGGCACTGGAACTGGCACCACCGGCTCTGGCACCACCGGCTCAGGCACTGGAACTGGCACCACCGGCTCAGGAACAGACACCACCGGCCCAGGAACAGACACCACCGGCCCAAGTGTGTGCGTAGCCCACACACACCACATGGCTGTGGCCATAATGGCCAGTGTCGCGGTCACTGAGGGCTCAGGAACAGGCTCAGGAACAGGCTCAGGAACAGGCTCAGGAACAGGCTCAGGAACAGGCTCAGGAACAGACACTGGCTCCGGCTCAGGAACAGACACTGGCTCCGGCTCAGGAACAGACACTGGCTCCGGCTCAGGAACAGACACTGGCTCCGGCTCAGGAACAGACACTGGCTCCGGCTCAGGAACAGACACTGGCTCCGGCTCAGGAACAGACACTGGCTCCGGCTCAGGAACAGACACTGGCTCCGGCTCAGGAACAGACACTGGCTCCGGCTCAGGAACAGACACTGGCTCCGGCTCAGGAACAGACACTGGCTCCGGCTCAGGAACAGACACTGGCTCCGGCTCAGGAACAGACACTGGCTCCGGCTCAGGAACAGACACTGGCTCCGGCTCAGGAACAGACACTGGCTCCGGCTCAGGAACAGACACTGGCTCCGGCTCAGGAACAGACACTGGCTCCGGCTCAGGAACAGACACTGGCTCCGGCTCAGGAACAGACACTGGCTCCGGCTCAGGAACAGACACTGGCTCCGGCTCAGGAACAGACACTGGCTCCGGCTCAGGAACAGACACTGGCTCCGGCTCAGGAACAGACACTGGCTCCGGCTCAGGAACAGACACTGGCTCCGGCTCAGGAACAGACACTGGCTCCGGCTCAGGAACAGACACTGGCTCCGGCTCAGGAACAGACACTGGCTCCGGCTCAGGAACAGACACTGGCTCCGGCTCAGGAACAGACACTGGCTCCGGCTCAGGAACAGACACCACCGGCTCAAGAACAGACACAGGCTCAGGGACAGCCACAGGCACAGGCTCAGGAACAGACTCAGGCACAGACACCACCGGCTCAGGTTCAGGAACAGACACAGGCTCGACGGCGGCCATCTTGTCAGGGAACACAAGCTCGGCAGACGTGACGTGAACACTCTCGGCAGCGGCCATCTTGTCTGAAGATACAGGCTTGGCAGACGTGACATGAACACTCTCCGCGGCGGCCATCTTGTCTGAAGACACAGGCTCGGCAGACGTGACGTGAACACTCTCAGCGGCGGCCCTCTTGTCCGAAGACACAGGCTCAGGAACAGTCTCTGGATCGGCAGACGACCCGTGCTTCATCCACGACTGCAGTACCGCCACTGCATAAAAAAGGAAGACCACTCTCTTGGCCGTGGCAGGACTGATGGTGGGCGACTCCGAGACGATCTCAGGGATGACAGCGGGCTGCTCGGAGGGGACGGCCTCCGGGATGACAGCGGGCTGCTTGGAGGGGACAGCCTCCGGGCCATTGGGGAGGCAGGAAGTCTTCCTCCTCCTCCGCCTCCGGACCACCGGACTCGAGACCACCAAACCCGGGACCACCGGAACTGGGATCACCAGACTCGGGACCACCGGACTCGGGACCACCGGACTCGGGACCACCAGAACTGGGACCCCTGGAACAGTCACGGAGGAGGTCTTCCTTCTCCTCCTCTGTTTCCGACGGTAACGTGCAGGTTCTGAGCTGGACGGAATCAACGGCGAAGGGTGCTTAGGGGAATTCAGCGCCCTGGCCTCTTCGGTCTGGCGGGCCCATAAAGCAAGGCCCTGCAAAATGTTCATGTTGCTGGATCCATTGTATGACGGAGTCATTCTGTCACGATCCACACACCAAGGAAAGGGAGAGAAACAGGTGGATCCAAATACAACACTTTTATTCGTAGGGCAATCCAATTCGTCATCATCCATGCAGGGGTCAAAATCCATGTTAGCAGTCCAATAACAAAATAAACAAACAAGGAACAAAACAAACTCAAACCAGGAAACAGAAGTGTAAGTGACATACCACAATGACTCCGTGACAAGGACTAAAACAGACAGGGTATTTATAGACAGGTACAAACAATGTGACGAGAAACAGCTGTATGCAATGATGAGTGATAAGGGACAGCTGAGTGCAATGAAAAGACAAGAATCATGGGGAATGTAGTACGAGAGTGTGCTGGACACCGTGAGGAAGGAGGACATCTAGTGGTGACCCAAGGAACACAAACCAGACACTGTGACAATCATGGCATTGTTTGCAGAGGAGAGAAGCTATTTAATCGCATTGCATGATCATTTGATGTTTTCACTGAAGTTAATCAGTGACATTATTATAGATTTGCTATCCGGCGCCTTCCCATCACCTCCTCAACCTGCTGTCTTGGTGTTTTACATGTAGAAAAGCTCACGAAAATGGTTTTCTCTCTGAACGATGATGTGAGTTCCTATGACAATTCTCGATTCAGCAATAATGACCTACAATGGTTTCACAATCACTGGGAAAAGAGGAGCTGTAACAATGTCAAATATTTTAAAAATAATGTGTTTTTTGAACATTCCAGCATGAAAACCTATTCTAGTAGAGCCCAAAAACTAAATCAAGACTTTGTAAAAGGGCAAAATATGGTCTCTTTAAAAGTCTAACCACTGTAGTGGTCAAATTACAGCAAAGGCTTAAAGAGAGCAAATTAATTCATTTATTTGGCCATTTACATGAGCCAAATAATTAGAGTGACTTTATTAAAAGAATTACACTTTAACTGAAACATTTTATCATATACAGTCCATGAACACTCAGTGGGGATTTTTGTTTGTGCATAAACAATCTCAGGGAATAATCCGCTGAATTAAGAGTGAAAGTCCTTCATTGTGGGTCTCACTAACCATCTCTGTCTCTGCCGTGCACAGGGACATAATCCTGCAAATCCCAGCAAAACTGTTCAGTCCGGAGCCACGGGATGATGTTTGTTCAAGGATTTCATTGTGCTAAATACCCAACTGTGTTAATGTGCAATTCTGCTCTGTTAGGGCAAAGATTATTAATGACTGAGAGGTATAGAAGTAAAACTAGAGAGAATTTGAGAGAAAAACACACACACACACACACACACACACACACACACACACACACACACATACACACACACACACACACACACACACACACACAATAGTATAGAAACAATTTTCACTCAGAAATTGCTAGTAAATTTCACCATTGATTACATAGAAATGGCAAGTATCATATTAAATTTAACATAAAAATTTAATATGATATGGTATTTTTAGTACAAAACGAACTTCATCTGTTTTATTTGAATATATATATATATATATATATATATATATATATATATATATATATATATATATATATATATATATATATATATATATATATATTACATTTATATAAATAGATACTATAGTTCAGGCTCTGAATTCTGGATGCTTTTGAGAAATGCTATTCTTTATAGCTACACATAAAAATAACAGTTCTGTTTATCTAGATATACATTTGTAAAAATATTTTCATACATTAATTTGTGCAAGTGACAACATGTGCACAATGACCAGTCCTAAAATACAGATATTTAAGAGAAAAAAACTTTGAAAAAAGTTTATTTGCATTTTAACTTCACTAAATTACTGGCCAAATTAAAGGACAAACTATTGAATGACTTTAGCAAAATTCACACTTTATTTATTTAATCTTAAAAAATAAATATAGGGGGGGTTTGCAGCAATACCATAGAAAAGCCATTTTTAGTTCCCCAAAGAATCTTTCAATGACCAGTTCTTGATAGAACCATTTATTGTGGAGAACATTTACTATGAATAACCTTCTGTGGAATGGAAAGGTTCCATGGATATTTAAGGTTCTTCATGGAACCATCAATCCCAATAAAAAAAACTTATTTTTAAGAGTTTATTTTTAGTATAGGGTTTTGTAATTACTTGAGATCATTCAAAGGTTTCACTTAATAACCACAAACCTCATCCTACGAGTCCTTATAACTAATATCAACCTCACCCAGTAGGAACAAACAATGATCTCTATTTATAGTTCGTCTGAGATCTAGATTTAACACTTTCAGAGTTCCTCTGAACTGAACTGCTCTCCTCGGCTCACGGCACACATCCTAGAGAAGATTTCCCATCTACATTCACATTTGATCCATCCTAAGCCCCTTTGTAGGTTTGGTAATGGCTGTTTTTACGACAACAGAACATTGGGGATTACACTGCTCTTCTCTCTCTCTCTCTCTCTCTCTCTCTCTCTCTCTCTCTCTCTCTCTCTCTCTCTCTCTCTCTCTCTCTCTCTCTCTCTCTCTCTCTCTCTCTCTCTCTCTCTCTCTCTCTCTCTCTCTCTCTCTCTCTCTCTCTCTCTCTCTCTCTCTCTCTCTCTCTCTCTCTCTCTCTCTCTCTGTTGTCATTCTCATAGACAGTGACTTGTTTGCAAAGTGTTTGGAATAGGATGCATAAAATGGCCCTGCTACTATAATTAATAAAACCATGCCACTTACAATGCCACTGACACAAGACAAATTTAATTTCTCAGCACATGCTTTCTACCCAAAGCTACTTAAATACAGTGATGAACACTGCTGAAAATAGCAAGCTTCTTGCTAAGATAGACAATTTGGTTGTTGTGAGTATTTGCAGCGCGTTTCTATATTTTGTTGCGTTTTAAGTATTTGCAGCGAGTTTCTGTATTAAGTTGCGTTGTGAGTATTTGCAGCGAGTTTCTGTATTAAGTTGCGTTGTGAGTATTTGCAGCCTGTATCTGTATTTGGTTGAGTTGTGAGTATTTGCAGCGAGTTTCTGTATTTAGTTGCATTGTGAGTATTTGCAGCGAGTTTGTGTATTTAGTTGCGTTGTGAGTATTTGCAGCCCGTTTCTGTATTTGGTTGAGTTGTGAGTATTTGCAGCCCGTATCTGTATTTGGTTGAGTTGTGAGTATTTGCAGCCCGTATCTGTATTTGGTTGAGTTGTGAGTATTTGCAGCGAGTTTCTGTATTTAGTTGCGTTGTGAGTATTTGCAGCCCGTTTCTGTATTTGGTTGAGTTGTAAGTATTTGCAGCCCGTATCTGTATTTGGTTGAGTTGTAAGTATTTGCAGCCCGTATCTGTATTTGGTTGAGTTATGAGTATTTGCAGCGAGTTTCTGTATTTAGTTGTGTTGTGAGTATTTGCAGCGAGTTTCTGTATTTAGTTGAGTTGTGAGTATTTGCAACCTGTTTCTGTATTTAGTTGTGTTGTGAGTATTTACAGCGAGTTTCTGTATTTGGTTGAGTTGTGAGTATTTGCAGCCCGTTTCTGTATTTAGTTGTGTTGTGAGTATTTGCAGCGAGTTTCTGTATTTGGTTGCGTTGTGAGTATTTGCAGCGAGTTTCTGTATTTGGTTGAGTTGTGAGTATTTGCAGTCCGTTTCTGTATTTAGTTGTGTTGTGAGTATTTGCAGCGAGTTTCTGTATTTGGTTGAGTTGTGAGTATTTGCAGCGAGTTTCTGTATTTAGTTGCTTTGTGAGTATTTGCAGCCCGTTTCTGTATTTGGTTGCGTTGTGAGTATTTGCAGCGAGTTTCTGTATTTGGTTGAGTTGTGAGTATTTGCAGCCCGTTTCTGTATTTAGTTGTGTTGTGAGTATTTGCAGCGAGTTTCTGTATTTGGTTGAGTTGTGAGTATTTGCAGCCCGTTTCTGTATTTAGTTGTGTTGTGAGTATTTGTAGTGAGTTTCTGTATTTAGTTGTGTTGTGAGTATTTGCAGTGAGTTTCTGTATTTAGTTGTGTTGTGAGTATTTGCAGCGTGTTTCTGTATTTAGTTGTGTTGTGAGTATTTGCAGCGAGTTTCTGTATTTGGTTGAGTTGTGAGTATTTGCAGCCCGTTTCTGTATTTAGTTGTGTTGTGAGTATTTGCAGTGAGTTTCTGTATTTAGTTGTGTTGTGAGTATTTGCAGTGAGTTTCTGTATTTAGTTGTGTTGTGAGTATTTGCAGCGAGTTTCTGTATTTGGTTGAGTTGTGAGTATTTGCAGCCCGTTTCTGTATTTAGTTGTGTTGTGAGTATTTGCAGCGAGTTTCTGTATTTGGTTGAGTTGTGAGTATTTGCAGCCCGTTTCTGTATTTAGTTGTGTTGTGAGTATTTGCAGTGAGTTTCTGTATTTAGTTGTGTTGTGAGTATTTGCAGTGAGTTTCTGTATTTAGTTGTGTTGTGAGTATTTGCAGTGAGTTTCTGTATTTAGTTGCATTGTGAGTATTTGCAGCGCATTTTTGTATTTGGTTGTGTGAGTATTTGAAACGGGTTTCTGAATTTAGTTGCATTGTGAGTATTTGCAGCACGTTTCTGTAGTTGGTTGCGTTGTGAGTATTTGCAGCCTGTTTCAGTTTTTGGTTGCGTTGTAAGTATTTGCAGCGGGTTTCTGCTGTTTTGGTTGAGTATTTGCAAGTGTTGTCAAACTGATGAAGATGTTTTCTTCAGTTGCACATACTATTCACAATAACTCACTTCTCTCATTCGGCACACATCACTTTGGAAAATACGTTCTGAAGAAAATGTGCATGATTGTTTGCCTGTGCAAAACTAACCATCATGGTATTCCAGGGTGTTGCTATGCAGTTGCTAAGGTATTCAGTGTGATTTGTAGTACGTTGCTATGCAGTTGCTAGGGATTTTCTGGTCTATATGGCTCAGGTTTCTTCAATGCAAGTCTATGAGATTTGTTTGGTTGTTTTATAGTGTACCAAGTGAAAATCATAAGCCTGCTCACTTATAAAATGTATAATAATAGCACACCTGCATCTGGAGCACAAACGGTGCCACAGTTTATGTTTAACAGAAACACAAATATATGTTTAATTGGCCCTCTGTCAAATGATTGCATACTTGCTAAATTCTAAAGCAGCTGGTATGAAAGGTCAGCACTTACATGTGAGTGGGCAGAACCATCGTTTCAACCACTGTTACTATAGAGACCCGAGTACCTCTGTCCTCATGGCAACCTCAATCCTGACTACTTCATCTGTGAATTGACAGCGAACTGGACCAGACCTACAGGAAAGGAAAAACACAAATTACATCTCATTAATCTCTCAGTTTTTTCTCCTATAATTTTGCTTAAGTCTCCTGCTTCTTAGATGTTGCTACTAAGAAAAAGATTCCAGCAATCTTTAAAATCTTCAGCAGTAAATCTTCACTAGAACTATAGCTTCAGAAGAGATCTCAAAAATATCTGAAACTGTGCTCAGCGATACCCGAGTCTGCAAAGACTTCACACAGGAAAAGTTTATTGCTCAAATAATAAGACTTAATGGAGTTCTTAGGTATGTGTCATTAGAGCATCAACTTTGTCTGAGATGTTTCTTATAAAGCTTATTAGAAGAAATAAAAGTATAAAAATAAGACAGTTGGTTTACAGATATAAAATTAAGTATAGATATATAAAAGTATAGATACACTACTACCATTTAAAAGTTTGGGGTAAGTTTTTTTTTTTTTGTAAAGAAATTAATTATTTTATTCAGCAAGGATGCATTCAATTGATCAAAATGCTGTTCTTTTGAACTTTCTATTAATCAAAGACTCCTGAAAAAAATGCATCATGGTTTCCACAAAAACCACAAAGATTTCTGAAGGAGTAATGATGCTGAAAACTCAGCTTTGATCACAGGAATAAATTTCATTTCAAAATATATTCACATAGAAAACAGTTCTTTTAAATTGTAATACTATTTCACAATATTACTGTTTTTACTGTATTTTTGATCAAACATATGCAGCCTTGTTGAGCATTCTTTTTAAAAGATTAAAAATCTTACTGACACCAAACTTTTGAATGGTAGAGCATAAAGACATGCACACATAAAATTGTCAACAATTCTCTCATTAGTGGCCTTTCAGAGAATTTTAGGATAATCATAAGATAACTTTCTGCTTGGCAAATCCAGTACTGTAAGATCTCTTCTTTGGTCTATGACACAGGTTGTATCGCAAAAGTCACTAAGCATGGTATTGTACTGCACAGTATTATATAAACCTGAGTGTGTTTGAACACATTGTCAGGGAGATCATGTTTGCACGATCTCTCTCTCTCTCTCTCTTTTTGCCTTTGGGCGAGAGATTTACAGATGGCCTCGTTTTGCGGCTCTGCTGTCCAGCTGTTGGCATTTCCATTACTAAATGATCCCTCTGTCAGATTGACATGCGTCTGTCCTCTGCTTGGCCTGTCACTCAAACTTAATGTCACCATGGTAACCGAGAGAAAGAGAGGATGGACTAAGGTCAGGAGGAAAAAAATTAACTGCAACTCGATACCCATCTGTTTATAATCTTTTTTTGGGACCTCAAGGCATGTGACTGCTGTGCTGTCCAAGATGATTTCATATCCTATAAAAAAAAATTGTACACTAACGTTCAAGAGTTTGGGATCACTATGTTGGTTTTTTAAAAGAAACATACTTTTATTTATCAAGGACACACAAATGATCTCAAATGACAGTAAATATATTTCTATTTCTAATAAATGCTGTTCTTTAGGATTTTCTATTCATAAGAATCTTGAAAAAAATGCTTTTAATATTGATAATAATAAATGTTTCTTTAGCAGCAAATCATCATATTAGAATGATTTCTGAAGGATCATGTGACACTGAAGGCTGGAGTAATGATGCTGAAAATTCAGCTTTGATCACAGGAATAAATTATATTTTAAAACATATTCAAATATAAAAAAGTTTTTTTAAATTCTAATAATATTTCACAACATTACCGTTTGATCAAATAAATGCAGCCTTGGTGAGCAGAAGAGACTTCTTTTAAAATGTTTTATTTGTAAACATTTTAACGAACTCTTAATAATAATGCAATTTATATCTAACAACAGTTGGTTTAAAGCACTTAATTAATGTCATTTTCCATAAACTAATCTAGTGAGAACTATTTACTGTTAATAAATTGTTAACAAAGCATTATCTATTAAACTCTTTACATGTGAGCTAATTAAACATTAATAACTTGTTAATTACAGTTGAATGAAGAACTCACTATTTGTATATAGTCTGTTAATGTATTAACTACAGTTGATAAAATATTAATTAACTATAAACTAAATTTGCAAATGATTTGTAAGTACTTTATTACACTATAGTTATTATAAAGTGTTACCGTAATTTGTTTGCGATAAAATGTTTACGAACATTTAATTCATAAAATTAAACTAAAATGAACTAAATCCATAAAATGATTCCCTGATGGGAACGCCTATAGGTGAAGCGCCTGACAGACCCTTTAAGGTTCTATATAGAACCTTTTCTTCTAAGAATGATATATGCTCCTATGTCTTCCATTATCATTCCCGCTGTTAAACATCTTCATGTTTCTTTCATACACAGGAAGTGCCCTGATGGGTTTGACTGTTTAAAAACAGGTCGGAACCCAAACTATGGCTACACAAGCTTTGACACGTTTGGCTGGGCCTTCCTGGCTCTCTTCAGACTAATGACACAAGACTACTGGGAAAACCTCTACCATCAGGTACAAGCCTTGACATTGAAGACATAATAACCTTTTATCACAGAGACTAATTATTATGACAAACCTCTCTTCTTCTCCTCTGATATCTTCCTCTCCGTGGCAGACTTTGCGGTCAGCAGGGAAGACCTACATGATTTTCTTTGTGCTGGTGATATTTCTGGGTTCGTTTTACCTGGTGAACTTGATCCTGGCTGTCGTGGCCATGGCATATGAGGAGCAAAACCAGGCGACCATCGCTGAAGCCTGGGCAAAAGAAAGAGAGTTTCAGCTGGCGATGGAACAGCTACGCAAGGAACAGAGTGTAATTCGACAACTATTCTTATTAACAATCTGAAATAAAGAATCACCTGGACCTTAACTTTTTGTGTCGGCCCAGATCCGGCCCACATCTGGTACATGTGGATTCCACATGTGCATGGGCCGGATCTGGGCTGACACTATGTTGCTTTCTGGGATGGACTGCAAACGTTTTTGAATACAGCTTAAAATGACTGAAATTATGTTATTTTCCCAGCAACTACTTAAAAAAATGTTTTGCTTTGCACTGCAAGAACTACTATACTCATTGCAAATTCAGATCAAGCACATCTGATCTGTCTGTTCTCTTTGGTGTTAGGCGTTAGCAAAACAGCGTAGAAAAGACGCTGAGATGGCCCTGGCAGTGGATTTATCTCCGTCAACCTTCAGTCGGAAAGACTCTTTGAAAGGCCAAAGTAGACCGAGATCCCACAGAACGCTGTCAGAGGAGACGGAGGACAACATTTTGCCAAAATTTGACCCGTTTGATGAGAAAGTAAGTATTTCCAAACTATTTCAGAACTGTTTTATTTATATTTGGCTTTAAGGAACACTCATACATTCTTAATGATTAAAAAACAGCATTTGTTAATACTTGTTCATGCATTAACTTATGTTAAGAAATAAGACATTGCAAAGTGTTACCCTTTTTTTAATAAGGAAAAATGACAAGAGTGAACATTTAAAGCCCAAAAATAAATATAACAGGAGAAATAGTAGCGTAGTTCAGGCAGAACACTGATCGCTAAACAATATCAGCTGACGCTCAGCTGATTTGTTACTCCACCTACTCTAATCAACTATAGTATTTAAGCTCATTTAACGAATGCTCCGCAGTCTGTCGACATTTACACCACCTCCACCTCCTAGCATCTTCATAATAGAGCAGTGGATTCTGTATAGAAACTCTATGTACGTAATCATTGTATCTCCTTCTGTAAACATATGCTAAGAAACATTTGGTTATTAAAGGCTTGGGGGATTTGTGTCTCAAGGATGTATATCTCAAGCTGTCTAGTACAGGTGAAACTCGAAAAATTTGAATAACATGCAAAAGTTTGTGTATTTCAGTAATTCAAATTAAAAGGTGAAACTAATATATTTAGTGTATATAAGTATATACATATGCATGATTATACTTTTCAGAGGGCCGACATTTCTGTATTTGAAATCCTTTTTTTTTTATTGATTTCATGTAATATTCAAATTTTCTGATATTTTGAATTTGGGGTTTTCATAAGCTGTAAGCCATAATCATCAAAATTATAACTTTTGCACGATATATTCAAATTTTTCGAGTTTCACCTGTATGGCAGCTTGAGCACCTTAGAGCCTAAACCTCTCGCCAAATCCAAAGATTGTCAATAAATTTAATTCTCAAAGTGGTCCTGACTGAAATTTACACTGGCGGTCAAAAGTTTGGAATTATTACGATTATTTCATGTTTTTCAAAAAAGTCTCTTCTGCTCAATAAAGCTGCATTTTGACTTTTAGTCAAAACTTGCCCTGTGTTTTGGGGTAAGATCTTTTTATTTTATTCAACGAATATGCATTAAATTGATTTAAGTGAGAGTAAAGACATTTATAATGTTAAAAAAATATATATTTTAAATAAATCCTGTTCTTTTGATAGAATCCTGAAAAATGTATCACAGTTTCCACAAAAATATTAAGCAGCGACACTGATAATAGGAACTATTATTATAGCAAATCATCATATTAGAATGATTTCTGAAGGATCATGTGACACTGAAGACTGGAGTAAGGATGCTGAAAATTCAGCTTTGATTAACAGGAATAAATTACATTTTAAAATATATTCAAATAGAGCACAGTTATTTTAAATTGTAATAATATTTCACAATATTACTGTTTTTACTGTATTTTTGAGCAAATAAATGCAGCCTTGGTGAGCAGAAGAGACTAATAAAACAAATCTTAATTTTTCCAAACTATAGACAAAAAAAAAAATGAATAGAGCACTTAACACAATTCAATTTTAAATATAAAAGTACCACATTTTCCACATAAAATTGCTTCTGTCTTGCTATATGAATGTGTTATATCATCTTCCCTCTATCTTTCAACCTCTTGTCCTCCAGCCAGCTCACCCTCTGCTCGCCACTCTCTCCTCTCATCCTCTGAGCTCGCATCGCGGAAGCCAACTCAGTATCTTCACCTTCCGGCCGCGCAACAGTTCAGAGGCCGACTTTGCAGACGACGAACACAGCATCCATGACACCGGCCGGAGCCGAGCGGGCTCTATGGCGACTCCGTGGCACAAGCGACGTACGGGCAGCATCAGGAGTCACTCCTCACAGGTGTTCACGCCCACCCTCACTCTTAACGGCAGACTAAATCTTTCTTTGGACCAGAACGGCATCACCAGCATCGGCCTGCACACCCCAACCTCTTTTCCAGCGTTCAGTATGGAGCAGGTCAAGGAGGGCACGGTATGGTCTTATCTCCATCACACCAGATTTACATTGATTAAAAACCTGTATGTCTGTCCTCCAAAGAACATAAAATTAGTTATCGAGGAGAATGCCCAGACACATCTATCCAATTAAATTTTTATGGAAAAGAGCAGAGTTGATGTTTTTTGTCTGGAAAGTTAGTAAGGAATGCATTGCAACAATCTCAGTGAAATAATAAGTGCAGTAAGTAATAATTTGATGCTGAAAAATATAAATAAAAAAAAGTTCAATCTAATTAAATATGGACTGTTTTAACCAATATGTGAGTGCATGCTTGGCAGCTTGTGAAAGATGTGTTTCAAATTGGTGACTTGTATAGCGCTTTTCACAATACACATTGATTCAAAGCAGTTTTACAGAAAATCATGATGTAAATGTTTATAATGTCTTAATATTTTCATGTCTTATAGTCGGATTAAGCAGATTAGAGCTGGGCGGAAATAAAGTTAACATTTTGTGATGATACAAGCATACAGGCAATTGAGATTTGCTTCATATATTGCTTTATGTGAGTGTACTATATGTACGCGGATAAATAGGAGTACAATAACTGCAGACAATATAGTTACATTTTGCAATGAAAAAAAATAAATAAATCAGGCTATACAATATATACTGCTTTCCATTAGTGTACTGTATGTATGCAGATAAAGTTGGATATAATATGTATCCAACTTTTAATATTTCGCTGGTCGATAAAATAGTTTACATTTTTCAACAAAATAACAATCAAGCAGTTGAGATTTGCTATGTGACCCTGTATCACAAAACCAATCACAAGTCGCACGGATATATTTGTGGCAATAGCCAACAATACTTTGTATGGGTCAAAAGTATCGATTTTTCTTTTATGCCAAAAACCATTAGGATATTAAGTAAAGATAATGTTCCATGAAGATATTTTGTAAATTTCCTACCGTAAATATATAAAAAAATTATTTTTGTGACTGAATGCAGCACAATCGCGAACATAAATGCACAACTTTAAAGGTAATTTTCTCAATGTTTCAATTTTTTTCAACCCTCAGATTCCAGATTTTCAAATATTTGTATCTCGGCCATATATTGCCCTATCATAACAAACCATACATCAATGGAAAGCTTATTTATTCAGCTTTCAGGTGATGTATACATCTCAATTTCAAAAACTTGTCAAATGTGACTGGTTTTGTGGTCCAGGGTCACATATAGTCTCAGCGCTTATGCTGCTTTAGAAGGAAGTTCACTAGGATTTGATGTTTTGATGTTCATTCTGATTGACAGGAGTCAGTGTGTCAGACTGAACAGACCAGTGCAGCTGCCAAGCAGGAGGAAGTCCCGCCCCCTCAAAGGAAGAGAGGACTGAGCTCTGTCAGCTTCTTCAGTGACGCCATGGATGGTGTGATGGCCTAAAATTATTTAGAAAAAAAAAACAGACAAATGAGAGAATTTTTGACATGCTATAGAAGAATAGATGTAGATGTGAGAGTATTAATATGGATATAGGATCATATCAGTAGTAGATCATTTGGTTTTAGAAGAATTTGATGAGAAATATTTGAGTTCACATTGAGATTTTTTGCAGACACATTCACATTCAGTGCTTTTGCTTGCAGACTTTGGTATCTTGACAAATCTGAGCACAGTTTGAGACCGTTGAACTCTCTTCTGAAACTCTTTCTCATGAGACAAATAGTGAGAAGCAAAAATGAACATTGATTGCTCTCGAATTAATCTCACCTTGCCTCAAGGAGAAACAATTTAGCTATTGAAAGATGATGAAAAAGATTATGATTTTACCTTAAATGCATGATTTGACCTTAAAGGTATAGCGGAGGATCTTTCCGAATTTTAGATAAGAACCGCCCTCTCCACTTTTTGAAAAAATGCACATGCTCAACACTCTACTTGCTCCCGAGAGGGAACGCCTATTAAACGTGTGCGAGGTTCTCCTCGTGCACGCTCTGTTTAAAGGAGAACTTGGTAACTTTTTTAACTTAATAAAACTGTCTAGAAATCATTTGGATGGTTAAACAACCTGTTCTGGTGATATTGGTGACTTTCCCCGCTCCCCCCAGCGTTCCCAGGCGGAAAACCAACCTTGCAACTTGGGGACTACCGTCCCGGCAAAATAGAAATCGGAAGTCTCGTGAGAAGCGAGAACGAGAACGAGAATGAGCGCGAAACACGAATCGCTTTACGGCAATTCAACATAAACACACACGCATGTATGATGTATTACCAGATTACCCACCTCGGTAGACATAGCTCCACACGATACAGTTGGCTTGCTCCGATCAAAACAAACGCACATGAGCAGCGGTAGAGAGGGGGAGGAGGCCGCCGCAAGTGAGTTTTTTACGACCGTGTTGTGACAGGGGGGGAGCTCGTGGGGAAAACATGCGACAACAAAAGGGAAAATCAGCGAAGAAGTGACTAGAGTTCGCTAGAGTTGCCGAGTTCTCCTTTACAAGTTGCTGTCGGCATCGCTCATACAAGATTACTTTCCAAAAGAAGATTTGCACTTTTTCTCCAAATAGCATGCCAAACTTTACCTGTCAAGTAGAAACTTCGCAACTGAGGCATCAGTGGGAAGCACAACCTGTGTTTTCAGCGCACGCCATCGTGTGAAACAATCTCCCAAAAACACTCTGATCTTGTTTCTCTCTTCTGAGGCCTTTCTCTTCTTCTCATACAGTTCGTACAAACTTTTTCTCTTGCAACCCTCAGACATTTTCAAAGGACCCGGTGAAACGGTGAGCTTCAATGAATGGCTGAGCTCTAGCTCACCACCACACATAAACACCTGAAAGTGCGCATGCGCAGAAAGCGAAAACTAAGGGACGAGCACGTACGACGGCCTTACGTAAACATATCACCAGAATGATTGACACTTAGGTGGACCAATAGTTTACACTACCCACCCGGAAAAAGAAAATCCTCCGCTATACCTTTAAATCAGCTTAGCGCCCTTAATGTTACTTATTTATTGTTTTCCATCTCTTCTCTTAGAACTTGAAGAGGCCCATCAGAAATGTCCTCCATGCTGGTATGAATTTGCGAAGAAGTACCTGATTTGGACATGTTCTCCAGCCTGGCTGAGAGTGAAGGACACACTTAAAGTCATGGTGATGGACCCCTTCCTGGACCTTGCAATTACCATTTGCATTGTTCTCAACACATTGTTCATGGCACTGGAGCACTATCCCATGACTGATGAATTCAACAGCATGCTGAGTGTTGGAAACCTGGTGAGGACAATTACATTAAAAGTGGTGCTCTTAAAAACTTGGTTTGTTTGAGCATCTCAACCAGCCCTGTTTCTTTGCTTCTTCTGCATCTGTAGAATTAAACTACTGGCCGACAGTACCAAGGCTGCATTTATTTGACTAAAAAATACAGTAAAAATTGTAATATTGTGAAATATTATTACAATTTAAAATAACTGTTTTGTAAGTGAATATATGTTAAAATGTAATTTATTAGTGTGATTACAAAGCAAAATTTTCAGCATTATTACTCAAGTCTTCAGTTGCAAATTTAACTTGTGCGCTATATTGGAATATCATTAAACGCTATCATGTTCGGATTCCGGTTCCGTTCGGATGCTGGTGTTTGGGGACGCAATCATGCGAGACACCACTGGGAGAGAATTAAACTAAATCATTCTGTCGACAGACTTTGGCACAGGAATTTCAGAATGACAAAACAAACTTTTGAAGATGCTGTGCAATGATTAGTCCACTGGTTAGTCCAGTTATTCAATCACATCCACTGTTGAGAAAAAGTCATGTGAGTTTTTTGTTGAGCATTGAGGGATTTATTTGGTAAATGTTTATGCACGTCATCTTATCGGATAAGAAAAATGTATCTGCCTCAATTGAGTGCACATTTTTGCACATCTTGGTGTTTCCATCTAGTGTTTGTTTTTAAATGCGATATCCCAAAATGCACATAAAAATAAGTGGACTAAACTATATTTTGTGAAAACTGATTTTTGGGCATTTTTGCCTTTTATGACGACAGTAGCTAGACAGGAAGTGAGGTGGGAAAGAGAGAGAGGGGGGACGGGATCGGGAAAGGTCCTCGAGCTGGGACTCGAACTCAGGTCGCTGAAGCACAACGGCGCTACATGTCGGCGCACTTGCCCACAAGGCTATTGACGCCAACAAAAACTGATACAGTTTTTTTTTTTTTTTTTTTATGTATTTTTTGGCGTTTTCCCCTTTTATGGGGACAGTAGCTAGACAGGAAGTGAGGTGGGAGAGAGAGAGAGGGGGACGGGATCAGGAAAGGTCCTCGAGCTGGGACTCGAACTCAGGTCGCCCAAAGCACAACGGCGCTACATGTCGGCGCACTTGCCCACAAGGCTATTGGTTCAGGATTCTTTGATGAATAAAAAGTTCAGAAGAACAGCATTTATTATATTTATTCACAACATTATTGTTTTGACTATATTTTTGGTCAATTAAATGCAGCCTTGGCAAGCATGGACATCTTTCAAAAACATACTTAAAAAAAAAAATTTATTATTCCAAACGTTTGACCTGTAGAGTATAATTTTAAATGTAGAGTTTTGTTCTTGCTTACCAGGTGTTCACTGGAATCTTCACAGCGGAGATGTTGCTGAAGATCTTTGCTCTGGATCCGTACTATTACTTTCAGCAAGGCTGGAACATCTTTGATGGAATTATCGTTAGTTTGAGTCTTATGGAGTTGGGCCTTGCCAATGTGGAGGGTCTGTCTGTCCTCCGCTCGTTCAGACTGGTAAGTTTCGATCCTGCTTGGATTAAATTGTCTAGATTGGACAGCAGTGGATTGTCACATGGACAATATATGAGAATGCCATAGGAGACCTGTGAATATTTTTGAGCGAATCATTGAATCAGAGTTTTGAATCAGTTAAAGGGGGAATTCACTGCTAGCAAAATGGGCTTTTGATATAACTTGGCTGTCTACGCTGTAGAGACGAAAAAAAAAAAGGTGACATAAAGAAAGAATAAAAGTTTGCATATTTTTCATTTAAATATGCTACAGATATTGTAACAATACAAAGCTGGCTGAAAATCAGCCAATTATCCATTATAACTGAAGCAGACTATTTCAATTTATTCACACAAATGTTTAAATCAGAATCTCTGTTAAACATCTGTCGTACTGTAATACTCACATACTTATGGGTCTCAAGACATGGAAGGATCATGAAACTAGTTTAATGTCATTAGAAAACTTAATGGCCAACTAAAAAGCGTATTAAAACCATAAAGATGAAATTAAATTTCAGTGTTACTTAATTTTATATTGTCAGCAAAATTACTGTGAATATCATGAATATTAGATACATTGCTTTGAATATATTAGTATGCATCATTCAGAGATGACAGCAAGAAAGAAAAAAACACCATAGATTTACACAATTCAGATTTGTATTAGCCCAAAATGGGCATCATTTCACACTTGATCTTGATCCTTGGCTCTAAAACTGCCGTCAGTTTTTGTACCTGTAGTCTGTAATTAAGAGGCATAAGTGTATTTGACACATACTTGCATATTTGGCTGGCCAGTAATCCTTTATCCATTAGTGAGATTAAATATGTTAGAGTTGACATCTCAAAAAGTGGATTACATTTCTTTTAGTTCAACATCAGTCATATTGCTAACTAAATATAGGTCATGCTTTAGCTCAAATAAAATGACCAGAATTTACATGAGAAAATATGTATTTGATTGGCATACAAAATCTGATGGTTTGCAACATGATTATTAAATTAATAATTTGAGAGATTTTATAGAGTACAGCCAAAACATATCTTGCAATTTAATTCAACACAAATGCATTCACAACTTCTGGAATCTGATGTATGTCTTGAGATATTCAAGGAGAAAAAAAAGTTTCAAAAGTTTCTCTGTAGTGGTTCAATGGTATGAAAAATAAAAGAGCTTAGCGACGGCAGTCGATACTGAAAGGCATTTTTTGATCTGGAATCCAACAAGCATGAAAAGACCAGAATGAATTTACTGAATCAATTAAGGTTATTTTTAATTTCATGTTAACTATATTGATATATGTTCTGTATTTTGTCCTCAGCTGAGAGTTTTTAAACTAGCAAAATCGTGGCCCACCCTCAACACGCTGATAAAGATCATCGGTAACTCCGTGGGTGCTTTGGGGAACCTGACGCTGGTCTTGGCCATCATCGTCTTCATCTTCGCTGTGGTAGGCATGCAGCTGTTTGGAAAAAACTATCAGGACTGCGTGTGCAAGATCAGCTATGACTGCACCCTTCCTCGCTGGCACATGAAGGACTTCTTCCACTCGTTCCTCATCGTCTTCAGGGTCTTGTGTGGGGAATGGATCGAGACCATGTGGGACTGTATGGAGGTGGCTGGACAGCCGCTTTGCATTCTGGTCTTCATGCTGGTCATGGTCATAGGAAACCTGGTGGTGAGTACGAGAGCTGTGTTTTGCTCAGGTTATGATAATGAGATGCTGTGGAATGCTTGATTCTGATTGGTCAATCACGACATTCTGCAGTAAAACATCACTCAGCAGGCTTTTTCTTCACACATAATAAATTAGTCTGGATTACTGTATGAAGATGTGATTGATCAGAGTGGGATTATCCATGTTTCTAATAAATGCAAAAAAAAATTTATCTAGTAATCATTTTTTAATAATTTTTTTACTTTTTTTAATACTATCTAGTAATACTTTAAAGCACCTAGGTTTGTAACACATTTGCATAATGGCAGCCTATGGTCTTCATTGGCTTCCCTCGAACAAGGTCTACTTTGATCCGCCCTCAAACACTGTAGTTGAGGCTGAGATTGGAATAGTTTGGTTTGTGTTGTTAACATGTGGAGAAGATGCTGTTTTCTGTGCTGTGAATGCAAATCCACTTTGCTGCTCTTCCAAAGGATGAATTTATACTGTAAGACTGATGCCCTCGTTGCTGTTTGTATCACTGTGTGTGTGTATACAAGTGCTGAGGAAGGTCTGGATCTGAAATTCAGATATGATAATAGGCGTTTCTTTTCCGACACACGCTGTAAGCGGTGGACCAATCACAACAGACTGTGCCATCTGACCAATCAGAACAGAGTAGGCTCTCGGAAAGGAGGGGATTAGAGCGACCGAATCCTTGATTGAACTGTTTCAGACGCTGTGAGAAAAGAGCTGATGCTGCAATGTATTTAATGAGAAAGTGTTTTTTGACCTTGGATGCATGTAAACCTATTGTAGGAGATCACAAAACAAAATTTAAAATAGCATAATAGGGGCTTTTCCAAAACAGAAAAAGGAGACGTTAGGCAGAATGTCCAAGCTAATAAGAAAGTGAATGCATATTTTATACTGACAAGCTCCAAGGACAATGTTTATGATATTTTATGGTATTTTTTGGAGCTTGGCAGAATAAATTACCACTCACCTTTGTTGTATGCAAAAAAAGCATGCCAAATGTTTGGGTAAATTATTCCTTTAAAGACAAACTTGAGAGAATGGATTTATGCACTGGCTAATTCAGAGGCATAGATGGTCAGTTACAGGAGAAGCAGTGGCGTTTAAACACAGGATTTTCTCTACCGAGAGCGGATTATTATTGAAATGACTCTATGATGGGTTCATGACGTCTACTGAATTCCTGACTCTCAAACGTTTAGACATCATAATCGTTTATTGACTAGACAAAAAAAACAAACAAAAAAAAAAAACACCATGAGAAGAAACACAGATCACATTCACAGAAGTTTTGCATCTTAAAGGGGTCATATAATGCCATTTTTGTACAAGCTAATATGATTCTTTAGGGTCTAAATTAAAAGTTTGTAATATACTTTAATTAAAAATTCTCATTAGTATTGTAAGAAAACACTAATTTTACCTGGTCAAAAACAGCTCTGTTTTCAGCACGCCGTTTCAGTGCATGTGTCTTTAAATGATAATGAGCTTTGCTCACTCCGCCCCTCTGTTCTGTGCGTACACCGTTTGTAACACAATAACCACGCGTTGATCATTATAAACCTGGGATTATGAATTATATTGAGAACGTCGTACATGGAAAACATGCTGTAATGTACCCTGAGTGTAAACCTTAGATGCATTCATTGTGAAGCCTGCAGCAAGGTTTGCAAATTTCGCAAAGATTAATATAAATACTAATATAAAGGTTAATAAAACATTACACTCACATCTTCTGGAGGTTCAGCAGTAACACGTTGGTACCGATCCGTTTTTTCTCGTTTGTAAAGCTGTCTGGTGTGAAATGATTCGCGTAAACATGAAAGCATGGACGATCGTGGGGAATCCCCGCGTCAATCCTTTGGGCATATCGCTTCAAAAACAAAACTCAGCCACTGCATCTATAACGGCTCAGATTTAGGAACATCCAAATGACTGCTGTGTTCCTTATTACATCTAAGAACAGAACACCACAATCGCGTAGACGCCATTCTACTCCAGCATAACAACAATGGCGGACTACGATGGCTGTCACAGCTTGCTCAGGGCGGGTCTTGTGTTGAAGCACGGCTGTCAATCACAATCGCGGGAGGGGCGTACGATCTTATGACGTCACAATATCGAACGGCTTGATTTCATAGATGGTCAAACATATAAGGAGATTAAAACAAAACCACTGGATGGATTTTAATCATGATAGGATGGTTGTGTACAGGCACTGCCAACAGACATTTCAGTGCAATCAACTTGTAAAAGTGCATGTACCATTATATGACCCCTTTAAAACATTAAATTGCCATAAATTTGCAGAGCTCAGATTATATTCTTTTTGAGTCTCAAATTATCAACTTGTTTCTGGGAGGTCTGGTTCATTATTCTTTGCAGTGAAATATATATTTTAAAGATAAACCATCATATACTCTTAGAAAAATCTGATTGAGGGGATTCATAAGATGGCATTAGAGAAATATTACTTAGGCGTAATACTCCCAGATGTTCTTGATCCAGTCATGACTAAAAATACCTCCAAGAAATTAGGGTCTTTTCCCAGAAAATAAGACGCTACTAAGCTATCCTTCCTAAGTTTTCCTGTTTTGACATGATGACTGTCCTAAAATAAGACACTGATGATGTTTCAAAGAATGAAATTGCTGATGTAACAAGCGCAATTATTTTCAATCTCTATAAAATGGCTTTTAAAATAGCCAATAATCACAAACATTAAAAATCATTGGGCAAAAGGTGTGATAATCCTGGTTTACTGTGTTTGGCAGATTGCAAACAAAGGAAACCTCGGGGTAGATGCTATGTAGGGTGATGCAAACGGAAACAAGTCATTGAGGGATAGAAACAGCTGGTTTATTGGCTGTACATATTTTGTACAGTTGTGTGTGCACTAGAATACTTTTTGGAAAGACTTTTTCAATACGTTCCTTCCTAATGATTGACACCAATTTACACAAAAGTACAACCATTTGAACGTACTGTCCTCAAAGTCATGTTTTCCTCAAATAATAGTGTAAACCCTGACTAGCAAAGAAAAATCAGCACATTTTAGCCTTTATTTTTTTACCCAGAAGTCCCCTATTGTGTGTCGCTTGGAAACACATTCAATATGTCCGAAGGCTTGTGCTTAAGCATACTTAAGTACACTGTTGTCCTATTCTGGATTTTCCAGCTCAAAATTGACAACTTGTGTACTCTATAAATGTTGTAAAAAAGAAAAAAAAGAAAAAACACGCTACAGAAGCAGCCGACATTGGTAATTCATTCACAATTCTTTTTAAAGCCGGGTAGAAGGGTAGACAGCATGGGCATGTACAATTGTGAAGCACTTTGTCCTTTGTCCAGAAAAGGACAAAAAAGCCTCACATTTCAAGTGGTGTGGATGATCTCTCAGTGAAGGTCTTAAATTAAAATCACTAAGATGACATATGGTCCAAAATGATCAAATGGCCATTTCTACAGAAAATGTGTGTCTTTTTTGGTGTTTGTTTCAATTTAATCACAGACCACTTAATCAAACATCATTTTATAATCTGAACTGGGTCTAAAACGTAAATTGCAAGAATATTTTCTCACCTATTGACCTTATTCGCATAAGCCTCCTCAAACCCTCTGTAACACATTCCGGTGAGATCTGTCTGGGATTGAGAAGTCAGTTTGGGATTATCTTTGCTGTCTTATTAAAGGTCAGAGTGCAACTAATCAGGTTTCCATGACAGCCCGGAAAGTGGCTCTTATAATAGACCAGACTGCAGGAAAAAAGCCTGTTGTGAACATGGGACATTTTTGTAAGCAATTGACATTCCTGCAATAGAACAAGAGCTTGGCACAGGAGGACTGTCATGGAAACATTTGATGTAACTGAAGGTATTTAGATCAACAACTGTGCTCACAATATCCTAGTCGGATATCAAGATTTACCATTTCAGTAAATGTACCGCTGTGCACAGCTGCAACATCAGAAAATATAATTATCTCACTCTAAAATAGTGTTGGGTCCACAATCTCAATTGGCTATCTTAAAACAATCCCAGAAATGTGCATTCTTTGTTTCTCTCTTAGGTGTTGAATCTGTTTCTGGCCCTGTTGTTGAGCTCCTTCAGCTCTGATAACCTGTCTGCGCCCGATGACGACGGAGAAATGAACAACCTCCAGATAGCCATCGCTCGAATCCACTGTGGTTTCTCTTGGCTGCTGAACGCCATCAAAGACCTCTGCAACGGGAACCTGGCAGGGCACAGACAGAAGGCCAAGGAGGTGCCGGCGCCCCTGAAGGAGAACCATGCTGAGTGCAACGGCGGTTTGGGAAGTTTGGGGCAGCATGGAGAGAAGTCCGTTATTCCAGAAGGACAGGACAGTTACATGACCAATCCCAACCTTACCATCTGTGTGCCCATCGCACCAGGAGAATCAGACGTGGAATTTCTCGAGGAGGAGGAGGATGATGAAGACACGGTGTCATCAGAGGATGAAGAGCAGAAACCGGTGAGAGGTTATGAGAGGTGATTTATTAGTATTAGTGTTGGGAATTTGGTTCATTAGGTCCTTGAGGTTGTGTAGTCCGATTCACGAGCAAATGATTCATAGGAGTCGGTTCTTTTTAATGGATTGGTCAAAACACTTTTGGTTGGTTAATTCGTTTTCTGATCCACTCAGTGTTATTTTTGTATTATTGAGATGCAAAAGTAATTTTGTGTATTTTTAGTAGTTTCAGTTTGAGTTATTTTAGCTAAAATGAGAAATGGAGGCTTTATTTTTAGTTGATATTTTAATTTTAGTTTTAGTTATCTTTAATAACCCTGGATCTAACTTAAAGGCAGTACATGTTTTCTTTATAATTAATGAGTATTCATTAATAATTTAAATAAATACTTGACAAAAGTCTTTGTTTTTTGGGACCAACTATTTTTTCATCCTTAATTGTTAATGGAATTGTTTATTATGAAACCGGAATCATTTCCATTTTAGTTCTGTGAAATAGAACTGAAATTCAAAACCAGAATAATATAATTTATTTTGATTATGATCCCTAATTAGTAGCTTATACATCTGAATTTTTAAGAAATTACACCAATTTTTTTTAATTGGTATCACAAATTTGGACTTAACAATGGACAAGCAATTTATTTCGCATATTGATATACTGTACAGTAATGCCAACTAACTTGCGTTTACACTGTTTAAATTCAAATGTCTGGATTTCTAGGACAACCAAATGCATAAATGGAATCCGGACCAGTTAGATATATAACCCTAAATCCTTCATATACTGCATATAATAGTTTATTTGTTTATCCCTATTGTGAGTGGCTGGGAGCTCAAACGAGCGAGTGATGTCAGAGGTCAGAGAGATGATATGATATAACACGTGTGAGGAAGCGAGCCAGTGGCTGTATAGGTGGGGAGGGTGGGGGGGCATCCAGATTCATAAGCTGATAAGCTGCAAAGCAGGCAAGGTGAACCCAACAGACATGCCATACAGTATATTTGTTATATAAGAGAAACGGGATTCGAGAGGAGCATAGGAATATGGATATAAAATGGTGGAATGGTGGACCAAAAAAGTACCACCAAAAGTAGTCCATACAACAGCGTTATATTTCAGACGACAGCTTTGTTAGGAACTGAAATTTAGTTGTTATTTACTGTAGGTATTTGCTGTATCTCTCAAACCTCAATCTATTATAATATGGTGTATCAAGATTATGTTGCATTATTGTCCTGCTGACACATCTTTTCGTCAAGTCAAGTCAAGTCACCTTCATTTATATAGTGCTTTTAACAATATGGATTGTTTCAAAGCAGCTTTACAGTGATAATAGGAAATCACCGCAACAGATTGTTTATGCTTTACAACAGCTCTAGAATAAAGTTATTGTCCAGCTAAAGTTAGTTTTGATTGATTGATTGACTTCCATTGCGAAGATCATTAGTTATTAACTTAGGGGCCGCTAACACAACACCGCTCTAACAGAAAAATCCTTAACGTGCTCTGGCTGCCCATCCGCACAAAGCAGAACGCACTCCCTGAGATAGGTTCGAAGGTGCAAACGATTATCCGTTATCTCTGCGCAAACCTCGAAAACGCAGACGTTTGCTTTTTCTGCTTTTTCAGATATTACCTTTTATATAGTGTGAATCATTCATTGCATTAAAAGCATCTCAGGATGAACTTTCTGGCATTGTTTGGTTGCAAACTTCTTCCAAAACCTTTTTGACGTCTTAAGGCACAAAATTAAGAGTAATCCAGCCTCTCTCTCTCACACGCATACGTACACACACACACTCGCTTGCCTCGTAATGTGGGATTACATAAGCAGCACTATTGGATTGTGCTGGCACCTTTGGACCAGTAATCTCCGTAAATCATTTTAAATATGTTGCCATTACATGCAGGGAAAATCTCATCAAAATTGTATTAAGAAGGCCCACTGTCTACAAAGAAACAAGGAGAATGAAACAGTATAATCTGAAATCTTGCCATCTCAGATTATACTGGAGGTTACTGACCTTGACTTGTCTCGTGGATTAGATGCATATGCTAGTATCGCGCCATATGTATCTTGGGATGCATGTGTTCTATTAGCTGTCTGTGTTTTCCATGCCAAACCCAGAGGTTTTTTCAATCAGTGTTGATTTCCTGGCTTATATGTGCAAAGATACACTGAATTGACAGATATAATACCAGTATTTATGAGGCCAAGCAACTAAATGGTAGCATAATTATGCATCGCATTAAGCATTAGATGAAGAATGAACAGACAGAGGGAATATAATGTAGAAATGCAAAACTGAGATGGTTCATAAGTTACCCTGTCCGTTCAAGCACACATACATACAGTAATATATCCAATCAGTAGGTCCAGCATGATTTTAAGATCATCTGAGCCAAACTTGGAAAGAACTGATCATAATTTGTTGGGTGAAGTAGCAGTAGGTGGATCAGTTTCCAAACTTCTCAGTAACACTCAGAACATAATGCTAAATACCCCTCAAAGTTGTGTTTTAAAGGGGTCCTATTATGCCCTTTATGAAGTCTTGATTTTGCTTTTGGGGTGTACTAGAAAATGCTTCCATGCTTGATTGTTAAAAAAATACTGTTTTTCACATATTTTACATTATTAAAACTCTCTTCCCAGTCTGTCCCGAACGAGTCGTTTTCGATGAAGCCTCTCCTTCCGAAATATGAAATGTGTTGTGATTGGCAGCGCTTAGCGTGTGTTCAGGAAATGTCCGGAACTAGGATAATTCATCCATAACTGTGAGCCATACCTGCAAGCTCTATTCTAGTGTAAATATAAAGGATAGCAGCAATTTTAAACCAATTCGAGGTCGATTCAGACCCTGACAATGTTAACAAACAAGAGGATCATCCGGAAAGGATTTCATGCACCGACTTTGCAATGCACAGATTTCACAGGATGTTTCAGAGTGGTATGTTTTTCTTATAGATTATAGATATGATGTTATCCACCATTTAATCATGATATTTGTCGGAAAACTATGGTCATACAAACAGAAATCAATCACAAAATCATGGTTAATTTCCTAAGAGGCAGTGAACAGCCTTACAAAAGCGAGAGCTTTTCAAAAGCGAGAGTAAACAACACTATATCAACACTAATGTTGGCTAGCAGGAGAGCGTAGCAACAACATAAAACTCATATTTGGAACTGTTAATAGAAAATGCAACTAAAAATAATAAGACATACTTGCAAGTTGTGATCCAACACTAGATTGTCCTGACAAAGTGGAAACTCCATTTCAGGAGAAGCTTTTGTGTGTAGCCTGCATTGTGGTTCTGGAAACTGTTCTCCGTAAAATGTGCAGTAAAAGTTTAGAATGATTTCTGAAGGATCATGTGACACTGATTATGCTGAAAATACATCTGTGCATCACAGGAATAAATTTCATTTTAAAATATATTGCAATAGAAAAAAAAAGATTTTTTAAACTAAACTAATATTTCACAATGTTACTGTTTTTACTATATTTTTTGATCAAATAAATGCAGCGTTGGTGAGCAGAAGAGTCTTCTTTTAAACACATTAAAACTGACGGTGGATTTGAATGGTACTGTAATGGTTGTTAAATTCGAATGAAAACTCAATGCAAGCTTTGCTGCCTTGTTCAACAGGAAGTCATCAGCCTCTCTGAAGGAAGTACCGTGGACCTGAGGAAGCCTGGGGAGGATGAGGAGGAATATTCTGAGATGGGAGAAGATGTCATGGATCCAGAAGAGTGTTTCCCTGAGTGTAAGCAGATAAAACACGAAACAAGACTATTTATAATATTTGTTCTCCTGTGAACATTGCACTATGCATGGTGTTTACAGGACCTAATCTCTCTGTATCTCTCCAGTCTGTATGCAGCACTGCAAGTGTTGTAATATAAACACAACCAGAGGTTTGGGACAGATGTGGTGGAGGTTGAGGAAGACGTGCTATCAGATTGTAGAGCACAGCTGGTTCGAGACCTTCATCATCTTCATGATCCTCCTCAGTAGCGGAGCTCTGGTGAGGAATAAAGCTGATTGGTGAACTTTAACCATTCGTTTACTGTTTATATCAAAGCAAAACCCATCTTCTAAACCATGTTTTGTTCATTGAGTGCTAGAGAACCAAAAGTTACACAGGGTACCTTTAAATTGGTCCATATTGTGATTAAATGTGTAGCTAGATTAATCAGAATCAAGTTTCCTGTTCTCATTGTGTAATGATATTCTTCTTCTGACAGGCGTTTGAAGACATTTACATAGAACAGCGGAAGGTGGTGAAGGTGATGTTGGAATATGCTGACAAGGTGTTCAGCTACATCTTTGTGCTGGAGATGTTTCTGAAGTGGATCGCGTACGGCTTTAAGAAATACTTCACCAATTACTGGTGCTGGCTGGACTTCCTGATTGTGGATGTGAGTAGAAGAATCTTCTCTAGCTGAATACTGGATCAGGGTTGAACTTTTGCGTTTCCATCTGGTAGACTTGGATCATTTAATTTAGGCCAAGATGCTTCTGAGATGGATATTTAGTATGACATACAGTCTTAATAATTAAGGTTATTTATTGGCATTGAAGGTTTTAACAAACATGGAACCTTTCCGTTCCTCGAAAGTTTATTTATAAGGTAAGGGTTAGGGTTAGGGTTAACCCTAAAGGTGCTTTAGATTATTAAAATATTCTTCACGCTAAGAAAAATCGGTTCTTGTATGAACTGGTCACTGAAAGGTTCTTTGAGAAACCTAAAATGGTCCTTATATTGCATCGCTGTGATAAAACCCTTCTGGAACCTTTATTTTTAAGAGTTTATACTGTATTAGATTTAGTATAATATTTAGTATAACAATATATTGTTACACTATATACATTCTAACTGGTCTAACATGAGGAATCATTCATTTTGCAGATTTTTGAAGGCTGTTTGTTACAGTGATTTTAACACAAATAATATGAAACGTAGTGTCCTTAGTCATGGAAAAACGCACAACGCTTTTATAAAATGTCTGCAACAGCAATCTTATAAAAACACCAACGTTCAATAAATAGTTTGATTTATTAACGATATAAATAAATAATTCTTCCATAAATAATAGCATTATTCTTACTGTAGGCTGTTTACATTTGGAAAGCAATAGAGTAACTTGTTGCATTAAAATAGATGTGCAAATTTAGGATTTAGAGTTTGAGCTATACAATTACATTAGAGATATAGGGCCAGATTTACTTATTTCCCATAAAAGCACTGATGGGAGTGGCAAGTTTTCGCGCATGATCTACTGATAACGCGCAAATTAATGAACATAGACGCAACCGGATAATTTCCATAGTGATCAACGCAAACTAGCAGTTAGCTTCTGGTTTAAAACATGCTCTTTTTTGGGAGGTAAATAATGGTGCAAATACCAGTAAATTGACTAGCGCAAACCTTAGTAAATCACCTTGCATGATTCATATAAATACTCTCCTCCCATAAATTAAGCATCTTAAAGGGAAACTCCTACAAATGCATATGCAATAAGGTCAGCCGCAAAAATAACCCTGTCCATGCCTTTTCAGCGCTAACTTTTCTCTGCGTGTCTTTAGTAAATCTTGACAGTAGTTTTTTAATGCCAAAAGAGGGTTTGCGATGAAACAAGCTGTTAGTAAATCTGGCCTATAGTGCAAAGATTTCATTTTAAAGACTTGAAATTTTCTTAGTTTTGGTTTTATGTTTTTGTGCTACTGCCATTTGTATGACACCTCAAACATTTTATGGCAGATTGTACGTCAAAATTGAGATGTTATGGAAACACATCTCTCATACACTTTGATAATTCGCTCAAAATACATGTACACACAACTATACATGAACACACTGAATGAAAGCATCATGGAGTAGCTCAACTAACACTAGCAGATTCTGTGAGTGTGTCTCACCTGATGCTCATCTGACCCACACAGATCTCCACACACACCTCTAATGATAGGGTAAGTTCATAGTTCAAAGGTCAGAGGTGAGCGAAGGCTCACATCTGTATCTCAGCTGCAGTTCTCTTCTCATCCAGATATAAATGCCACTGTCTCTCTGTCAGCATTTATTTCGACCTGTAATTTAACATGGTGTCAAGTTTGTGATGTTTGATAAGTATCTTTACAGGACCTTGGCTTTTATATCAGAATATACACACTGTATCAAAGAATTATCTGGAGAAGATCAGTTACATTTAGGACTGTCAATAAAATCAATGATTGTAAACGTACATTACAGTGAGACGTGTTAGTAACTAAAGAAAATATGATCTATACCGTAAAGTTTTTATGACTTTTTTATGAGTTTTAGTTGTTTAATTTTGTACTTTTATTTATGTCATTCATTCTTTATCTTCTGAAGTTTTGTTTTAGAGCCAATTGCACAGAAATATCTTCTTTAGATATATTGCAGTGAAAAGGGAAACTATAGAAATAGTTTTTTATAAAGAACTTACTATTCTTGGGACTTTTAAATTTAATAAGCCACACTATGAAACAACATCCTAATTGGAAATTCAGAATACTATTTGGACTGATGAAAATAATAATAAATTGTGATCAAAAGAAATGATTCAAAAGAAAAACCCAAATTCTTTATAAAACCTCACTCTATTTTTATATATATGCATATTGATTATGCATATATAGTTAAGTATGTGGGTATGTACATTGATGTACATATGTGCATACTTGTCCATGTTTTGTCTTCATTTCACCTCATCGAACAAAATCCTACTGTACCTGTGAGCCACAACCTGCCATTACAGCAGAAGACCATTCTGTTCTACACTGTCTGTCGACTTTGACTGTAGAATAGAGTGGAAACCTATTGCGATTTGTAAAACCAATCTGATTTATATGCCCTAATAAATAAGTTCCTATAGAATGTCCCAAAAAAGCATAAATATTTAGTCAAAACGTGTGTTTTTTCTTATTATTTTATGCTGGTTATGCTGTTTTGATATAGCATTACTAGCTGTCAGTAGAATGTAAATGTCTCTACAAAAATCTTTATTAGGTATTATTATTATTATTATTTTAAATTACGATTTTCAGTCTTATGCCATTTTTTAGATTCACTATTAAATCTAAAAAGCCATTCATAATTGTTAGAATTAAATATTTTATTAAAAAGTTCTGTATGTTTTCTCATATTGCAGGTGTCTTTGATTAGCTTGGTTGCTAACTCTCTGGGCTACTCGGACTTTGGGGCCATCAAATCTTTAAGGACTCTCAGAGCTCTGAGGCCATTAAGGGCCCTGTCTAGATTCGAAGGAATGCGGGTAAGATGCTCTCTAAATATGTTATAAAACTGATAAAGCATGTCGAGTTTTCAGGGAATCTAGTCAGATTACACCACCCTGCATCATATTTGCTGAATGAAATCCAATTCTTGTTTCCTACTAATTGTGGCGTGCTGATTCGTTTTGCTCTAGCATGTCACACTTTCTCACAAAATGTGCATTTCATAGCATCTTTGCTTTCAACAACCTTTGTAAGGTTAAGAAGTCTTGTATCATCCACTAATCACCAGAAAAACTGCCACAAACACATGATTCCTAACTTGCTCTGAGCCAGGTTAGAATTATTTGTTCAATTCTCAGCCGATTTTCACATGCTTGACATTATTTTATGCCCAACTCTGATTTCAAGTTTAGAACTATGGCCGGTGACACAAGGAAATGTAATCATGACCCAGATGTTTTCTCCCACATCTGTGGGTGTTTTACTACATCCAAACAGCAACAGAATTTTTTTTAGAAACCTGTGTTTTTGTAAAGTTCTATTTGAACATATTTTTCCACCCCTTTGCCGATTTTGAATGCTTCTTTTTGACCTTTGACGGCTTTTAATATTTTGATAAGTGCATTAAAGCTGAAATACTGTATATATAATTTTAAAAAAGGTTTTATTAATAACTTCTAACTCAGCATTATCAAATTAGGTAATATCAAAGTCCCTTTCCGCCAAATCATTTAACTCGGCGGCCATCTTTGAAACACCTCTCAGGCAGCTATTACAGTCATGCAAGTGCAGCTCCTATCTCTTTGAATGGGGAACAAGGCAAGGCAAGTTTATTTATATAGAACATTTCATACACTATGGCAATTCAAAGTGCTTTACAGAAAGGAATTAAAATAATCACAAATATAGGAAAATTAAAACGATTATAAAAGAAATTAAAAGAGATATATGATACAGTTAGAAAATTAATTAAAAGAGTAAAAGTATGATACTTAAGCCCTATTCGCACGGGATAAGGATTACCAGGTGACCTCTAGTCATTTGTAATAATTGGGTGGGTGGGTAATTTCTAAATCACACAAGGTCCCCAGATAATACTAATCCCATGCAAATAGGGCTATAGATAAACTTCTCATCTGGCAAAACATATTTTTCACAACTCCCAGTTTCACTCTGAGATTTTCCCATGGTGATTACACTGTGTCTGTGGTGTTCTTTCGGCGTGCCTAAGTAATCTATTGGACGTCTCAGATGGACCCGATTTTCCCCTAAAATCGGACAGGACGAGCTCTAGGACTGACCTCGGGTTCACTGCCCCATCAGTCCGCACCCCAAAAACCCATTTGTTCGGAAGCTCTATATGGAATCAATCCAGTCCGCACCCCAAAAACCCATTTGTTCGGAAGCTCTATATGGAATCAATCCAGTCCGCACCCCACAGAACCTCGAGTTTAATTACACATCAAACTCACTACTCCACCACAGACCCAGGTCATCAGCATGGTTTCATCTCTAAAGTTCCCCAATTAAGTGGTTTATGTTTCTCTCTTACCCAATTCTCAGTGCCATTTGAGTTCAGTTTAGAATCAAAAGGAGGAATACAGTGCAATCAAATATCAGCTCAACAGCTCAAATTCTCCAAAGCTGTTCACCAAGATTACGATTAAATTTCATATTTGAGATCTCAAATGAAATCTGACAACAACTGTCTCATACAATTGTTTTGTTTCGAAACGCTAAAATTTTCAGGCTGGACCAATGTGCATGTAAGCGTGAATAAACGTGGATCTCAGAACACAGACATAGTGCATAGTGCATAGTGCATAGTGACACAATAACTTTACCAATTGGCAATTGGCTCTTTTTGTTATGAGGTTGCGGAGATGAACCCAATCGCAGACAGTAAATACTTCACACAAGGTTTATTAACGACAAAAACAGAAAATAAAACCCACGAGGGGGCAAAACAAGACAGGATAGACTATTTTAGACTGACAACACTAGACTAAGACTCAGACAATAAACTAGACAATAAACTAACAGCTAAGACAGGATCAAACTCTTCTTTCTAGACAAGACTTTCAACAGGTTACTCACGGATTGATACACACAATGAATGACAATGAACCGGCACAGGACAGCAAACACAAGGGGATTAAATAGGGAGAAACTAATAATGACAGTAGGTGACACAGGGAAAGCAATAATGACAAAACGAGGATAACAAAGGGGCGGGGCAAGAGAACGAGACAACACAAGCACATGGCCCAAACACAAACACAAACACAACACTTGCACACAAAACACGGGTCTGTCATGATCCTGCCTCAAGACTAGAGAAAATCAAGGACACGAGGGCAGAATCATGACACTTTTATTTAGAACGTGGGATTTATTTCGCCTTATTACGCATTGCACTTTCTCCCATTCAAAAGAGTGATGCAGGGGTGACGTCAAAACCCAGAAGATTGATTTTCCAGTTAGTTAACTTGAGATTTTCCAATGGGGTTTTATAATGGGGTTTTTCCATTTATGAGTAAAATAAAGCCTGTGGTAAACATAACTTGACAATACTTGAACGTTTTGTTCTACAATGTAAACGGCACACACTCACAGCACCCAAAAAGCTCTTATCTAGTTATGTATTAGAAACATAAATTTGCATTTTCGATATTGGTGTGTGTCATTTACTTTGTGGAACATCATGTTCAATTAAGTTATGTTTACTGCAGACTATTTATTACCTAAATTAAAAAAAAAAAAAATAAAACTCATAAAACCCCCTAGTAAAATCTCATCACAAAACGTCATCCCTGCACCACTCTGTAGTAATATGAGTGCACCATATTTGTATATTTAAAGGGGTCATATAATGCCATTTTTGTACAAGCTAATATGATTCTTTAGGGTCTAAATTAAAAGTTTGTAATATACTTTAATTAAAAATTCTCATTAGTATTGTAAGAAAACACTAATTTTACCTGGTCAAAAACAGCTCTGTTTTCAGCACGCCGTTTCAGTGCATGTGTCTTTAAATGATAATGAGCTTTGCTCACTCCGCCCCTCTGTTCTGTGCGTACACCGTTTGTAACACAATAACCACGCGTTGTTCATTATAAACCTGGGATTATGAATTATATTGAGAACGTCATACATGGAAAACATGCTGTAATGTACCCTGAGTGTAAACCTTAGATGCATTCATCGTGAAGCCTGCAGCAAGGTTTGCAAATTTCGCAAAGATTAATATAAATACTAATATAAAGGTTAATAAAACATTACACTCACATCTTCTGGAGGTTCAGCAGTAACACGTTGGTACCGATCCGTTTTTTCTCGTTTGTAAAGCTGTCTGTTGTGAAATGATTCGCGTAAACATGAAAGCATGGACGATCGTGGGGAATCCCCGTGAGGGAATTCCCGCGTCAATCCTTTGGGCATATCGCTTCAAAAACAAAACTCAGCCACTGCATCTATAACGGCTCAGATTTAGGAACATCCAAATGACTGCTGTGTTCCTTATTACATCTAAGAACAGAACACCACAATCGCGTAGACGCCATTCTACTCCAGCATAACAACAATGGCGGACTACTATGACGATGGCTGTCACAGCTTGCTCAGGGCGGGTCTTGTGTTGAAGCACGGCTGTCAATCACAATCGCGGGAGGGGCGTACGATCTTATGACGTCACAATATCGAACGGCTTGATTTCATAGATGGTCAAACATATAAGGAGATTAAAACAAAACCCCTGGATGGATTTTAATCATGATAGGATGGTTGTGTACAGGCACTGCCAACAGACATTTCAGTGCAATCAACTTGTAAAAGTGCATGTACCATTATATGACCCCTTTAAAGTCTTTGTTAATATTAGGCCTTCTTTGCTAATCAGCAGACTTTTTTCCCCCAAGAATCAGTAGTTAAAAAGCTGATTAAATTACATTTGTATATCTTGAGCAAAACATGCCTGAATTTGTTATTTAGCAGACAGATCTGATTACTTTATGTTTGAATTGCTTGTTTGATCTAGCAATGCAGTATCTGCATGCAGTCACAATATGATTGATTTCTGTATGGTATCACAGTCACCGGGATGTTGCCAAGTAAGACATGTTTCCAGGACCACATTCCTGTCTGAAAATGTATTCCTAACCATATCCCTACCCCTGACCAAACCCTACCCAATAAGTTATTCCTAAAATCAGAGGGGAAGATGAATAAAACTGATGTAGAAGCACCTAACCCGGGCTGTAAGCCTAAACTTGACTTAAACCGTAAACTTGGTCCTCAAAGCTGATTGGTTGATTGAAATGTTGTTCTTGGATCAACAGAGATGTTGCACTTGGTGAAATCACATTCACCATGGTATCACATCCTGATTTCTGTTGTTCAGGTGGTAGTGAATGCACTGATTGGGGCCATCCCGTCCATCATGAACGTACTGCTGGTGTGCCTGATCTTCTGGCTCATATTTAGCATCATGGGAGTCAATCTTTTCGCTGGGAAATTTGGGAAATGCGTCAACAGGACAGGATACATCCACAATGTAACCCTGGTCAACAACAAGACTGATTGCCAGTCCATGAATGACACCCAGTTCTACTGGACCAAAGTGAAAGTTAACTTCGACAACGTGGGACTTGGCTACCTCTCGCTTCTGCAGGTGGTGAGTGTCTTGAAGCTTGTGCTCCAGAACTGGCAAACAGGAGGCAGAATTCTAATTTAAATTAAAATTTAAGGAAGTGGAATAAAAATGGAATGCTGCTGTAAGTTTAGTTTTAAACATTATCAATTACATTTTTAAGCATTATCATACACAAAACATTTGGGGTAGAAACATTTTTTACAATATTTTAATATTAATATTTAATGTCAATATTTATTCTTAAAATAAAATATCAATACAAATAAAATATCCAACAAAGTTTTAAATTATTCATTTATTTTTAATAAAAAATGTTAATTGTAAAGTGCATGGGAATATTTCAGTTTGGGAAAAATGTATTTTACACATCAGAGAATAAATTAGCATAATTAGTCCAAATGAATGATGTGATTATTTATGTTTGTCAGAAAACTTATGTTGGACCTGTAAAATGCCTCTGCAATTTGACTGATAAATGTCTTTGAATTGCGATTCAGTAAATTCCTCCTGTCCTTCCATTTCATTGTTGTGGCCAATTCAAATTAAAATTCAAGGGAGCAAATTCTTAAATTTTAAATTCTGTACATTGTTGAATTTAGTCCAACAATTTTGGTGATTGTGCTTTAGAATCATCCTTCATATTTGATAGCCAAGCAACCAGAGTTCTTCAGGGCCCTGCAACTCCTCTATGGGCCTTAACTTGTTATTTACCTCTAAGAACAGTCTCTCAAATCACCACAGGTTATAATTTCTGTAACCATGGCAACGACATCCCAAAATGGCCTTGCTTAATAGCATTCATGCTGACTCTTGGTGAGTCACCCTTTGTCTTTACAGAAAAGAAATGACTCGTAAAAGTGTAATTACCTCAGCCTAAAATGTCAAGTTTTGCCACAGTCAGGCATTGAAAGAAATGTGCTCACCTAGAAACAGAACATATATTTGAATAAATTGACAATCTTTCTCTTTTAGATGGACATTTTGAATGATTAAATACTTGAGTATTCTGTTTTTCAGGCAACATTCAAAGGCTGGATGGAAATCATGTATGCAGCCGTAGACTCTCGTGGAGTAAGCATGTTTTTTTCATTTCTAAAATTAATGAACAAAAAATAAGAACCAAGCTATACTTTACATTTTACAAGAAGGTCCCGACTAATGTTAGCAAATGCAATAAAACAAGTGTAATAAAAAACTTCCTTCATATTTTTAGTCTTAAACTACAATCTAGTTCCAAAAAAAAGAAAGTCAATTCAAAGAACCTAGAATTAAACAAGAACTTTTTTAACCTCCAGAGAAACTAATAGTAACTGTATAGTAAATAGTAAATAATAAAAACTTTTTTGATAAAAAATAAAGAGGGTTCACCTGAGGTGCTGCAAAGAACCATTGAAGAACCTTCATTTTAAGAGTTTAGATTGTCTAAAAAAACTGTCCTAAGTTTTATGTTTTTCTTGTTTGTCAGGTTGAGGAGCAGCCCGTCAAAGAGATAAACCTCTACATGTACCTCTACTTTGTCATCTTCATCATCTTTGGATCGTTCTTTACCTTGAATTTGTTCATTGGTGTCATCATCGACAACTTCAATCAACAGAAACGAATGATAGGTGTTTAAGATTTACTTCTTTTCCAAAAGCATCCAGTTTACATTTAATGTGTTCCATGAAAATAATAGCAGCTGGTTGTTCTCTGTACTAAAGGTGGCCAGGATATATTCATGACCGAAGAGCAGAAGAAGTACTACAACGCGATGAAGAAACTTGGATCCAAAAAGCCACAGAAGCCAATTCCAAGACCAATGGTAAGAGTATGATTTTTATCAGCAAAAAATTAGTTATCGATCTCATAACGAATGCCCTTTCTAATTTCTAACCATAAACACATTTCCATCTAGAACATTCTACAAGGATTCTTCTTTGACTTGGTGTCCAAGCAAGCCTTTGACATCACCATCATGATGCTCATTATCCTCAACATGATAACCATGATGGTCGAGACCGATGAACAATCTGCTCGCATGGAGTCCATCCTCAATAACATCAACCTGGCCTTCATCGCCATCTTCACCACCGAATGCCTCATCAAGATTTTTGCCCTTCGCTGTTATTTCTTCACCATTAGTTGGAACATATTTGACTTTGTTGTTGTCATTCTGTCCATCGTTGGTAAGTGCACGACTTTCCAGTCTGGTAAGTGGTAGTGTGGCTGATGTAAGATACGTTCCCTTCTGAAAAGACCAACTTGGTTTATACTAGTTAGTACTGGTCTATCTGGTCACCATTATGGTGAAGCCAAGGAAGTTTTGCTGGTTAAAGATAGTTAATAAACTTGGGAGAGACACCAGCTGGTCTTTTCAATGGGGTTGAAGTGATCTGAGATGTTCAAAGTGCCATTTCTCAATTCCTCAAAAGATTTTTCATTGCATATGTTGATTTCTGTTCTTTGTTTGTCTTTCCAAACAGGAATTGTCCTTGCTGACATAATAGAAAAATACTTTGTGTCCCCAACTTTGTTTCGAGTTATCCGGTTGGCTAGAATAGGAAGAGTTCTCAGACTAATACGAGCAGCTAAAGGAATAAGGACGTTACTTTTTGCCTTAATGATGTCGCTGCCGGCGTTGTTTAACATCGGCCTCCTGCTCTTCCTGGTCATGTTCATCTATGCCATTTTTGGCATGGCGAACTTTGCCTACGTAAAGAAGCAGGGTGGGATTGACGACATGTTCAACTTTGAAACCTTTGGGAACAGCATTATCAGCCTTTTCCAGATCACCACATCAGCCGGTTGGGATAACCTGCTGGATCCCATTCTGAACAACTCACCGGAAGAGTGCAGCTCTGCTTTCATCAACACTGGAACTCATACTAAGGGCAACTGCGGCAATCCCTCAGTAGGGATCACTTTCTTCGTCAGCTACATCATAATTTCCTTCCTGATCGTGGTCAACATGTACATCGCCATCATTCTGGAAAACTTCAGCGTGGCCACCGAGGAGAGCACAGAACCCCTGAGCGAGGACGACTTTGAGATGTTCTACGAGGTGTGGGAGAAGTTTGATGTCGAGGCCACGCACTTCATCGAGTACTCCAAACTCTCCAGTTTCGCCGACAGCCTTTCGGAACCTCTGAGAATCGCCAAACCCAATAAAATCAAGCTTGTCCAGATGGACCTTCCTATGGTCAGCGGCGACAGGATCCACTGCCTGGACATCCTGTTCGCCTTCACCAAGCGGGTCCTCGGGGAAACCGGGGAAATGGACGCTTTGAAGCAGCAAATGGAGGAGAAGTTCATGATGACGAACCCTTCCAAGATGTCCCATGAGCCCATCACCACTACACTCCGGCGCAAGCAGGAGGAGATTTCGGCAACCCTGATCCAACGCGCCTATAGAGGGCACCTAGTTAGACGGCAAATGAAGCAGGCTTCTTACTTGTACAGGCACATAAACCAAGACACACTCTGGTCAGAAGAGGACGGCGCTCCGGAGCATGAAGGACTCATAGCATCTATGATTAAAGAGCACTACGGTCCCAAGAAGGGGCCACCGGTGCGGACACTGTACTTAGCTTCCTCTCCGCCATCCTATGAGGCTGTAACAAGGGGTCCTAGTGACTGTTTCACGATGTTAATATCTGACTCCAGATCCGGTGAGCCTCATAAATCAGAAGAGACGTATGACGAGACCTTTCTTTAGGAACTTTTTTCTAAGTAGACCATCTTTGCTTGCTTTTTTTACTTCGTTTGGATGTGTCTAATCAGGAAGAATCCTAAACAAGATTTCACTTTTTTAATATATAAGAACGTCAACAACCTATGTTGTTTTGTCTAAAAATATGACATGGCATCATGGTAAACAGACAAATATACATGGATATATCAAAGTGAGGATGTACACGCTAACCTTTCAGGTAGAGAATGTACTTCAGCTCAGATGTGTTGCACATATCACAACTGTAATATATTGCACAGATGTTATTTTTATTGTTTCCTATAAAGCTTAACAGGCCACATATAGTTTTTTTCCCAGGATTACAGAATATAAGCAGAGTTTACTGTTGCTCAGGTGAGGCATGTTATCACTTTTTTTACACTTGAGGAGTGTGACTGTGATTTTGAGTAACTGGTGCAAGGAAAAAGGCCCTAAAAGCAGTTTGAATGCTTCTTACAAAGTGAGTGATTTTTGCATTTTTATCCATGCTTGAGGAATTTGTTTTTCTTGTTGAACACAGGCAGGAAACTGTTTAAAAAGGGTATAAAATCAATAAGGAATCGAAATTGATTATTTGAGTCATTATGTACTGTGCATGTTTGGCACACATTATTCCAAAGAATGAACATGTCTATGTAATCTTTCTTCAAAATGTATCAACTTTCCTTTACAAGATGATGTCATGTATTTTTCAATCTCTTCTCTCCAACTGCTTTCCTCCATTTTGATATGCAACGCCCAGTTTTAATGATTCAATCAATTCCCAATGGATTAAAAACAATCCTGTGTCACTAAGCTCAAAGCAGTAAAATGGATTTCATGTTGACTTAAACTAAAATAAAATGGTTATACAGCTATTTTTAATACAAAATCTGAATTAGCTAAAATTACCTTCAGCTCTTGTGTTTAATTCAAGGGCTTTTTTTACTGCAGCATTGTCAATATGTGGCACATGGAAATACTTACTAATTACTGGTAACCATGCATGCTGTATGTCAGAATAATATGACTGATATTTGCTGATAGAATACACATTTTTATTTTATTCATATACCCTAATCACCGTTTTTCATGAATAAGGAATATGAATTCACGTGCATCAAGTGAATTTCTGTGACATTTTAAACTAATTACGTTAACCAATATAATGTACATAAGCGAATGGAAAGAAACGTACAGATGTATCAATGCATGTGTACAGGTAGGCCTATATCAATTTCTGTGTTCAACAAGATATTCTACTCCTTTTTTTAACGAAACAAAGTTCTCCTTTCCACAAAATGTATTTAATTTTATGGGGCATTTATGAAACATAAAAAACAATAAAAGTTCTCAATGCATTTTACAAAAATGTTTAGGCTTTAAGAGAATGACTGATGGATGGATGACAGTCACATATTTCGATCTAACTCTAGCTCTTCTGCTGTGAATCACATAAATTGGGAATTAATAGGATGCCAAGAATTATATAATTAGTTTATCAGCAAAGTTGTTATCTCTTCTCAAACATCAAAGAGCTGGGTCTGTAAGAAGCTATTGTCTGTCTTTGTTCCCAGTAAAAGAAAGACTGGTCCACATGATGTTTAACATTCAAAAACAGGTTCTTCATACTCAACAGCGGGGCAGTTTTTGTTGATTTGGTAACGTATGCATAGATTCGTGCTCTGGGCTCTTGGTTAGGGAGCCAATTTGGCTGTGTCCCCTGGGAGTTTGCCCTTTCTCCAGCCCAGGGCGAGGGTGTTCAAATCCTCCACAGACCAGCTGGACCTCCAGGATAATCCCAGCGGAAAATAATCACTTGTTTTAATTACATACAAATGCACGCATACTTTAGTTCGCTCTCTGTCACACAGTCACAGACCTTAAAACTGATAACTTTTAGAAACACACAAATGTGGTTGCCTTTTCCATTTGCAAAAGTGAATGCTTGATATTTCTTTTCAAAGATTTAAAACATTAGAAAAATGATCAATCTAATAGTCTTCAAGTGCTAATGAATTGTATAATGCTGGCTAAATGATGGTAAATTCATTTTAAAAAGTAATAATATGAACTGTGATGGATGGAAAATCTTGAACCAAAATGGTAGATTTGGAATTGCCATTTGCCAAGTCATTCTATAGAGAGCATTATTTTTGTTTGATTTGATTGTCTAACACTTTATTTTTACAACTTTGTCCGGTTATTTTCTGATTTCAGATTTTAATTCTTTGTGTTTCACTTTAAAGAAATCCACTTTAATGAATGTGCCTGCGTAACTGATCTGATGTTTAAACATCTGAACATGTGGCTGGGATTAAGCTCAACTAAAGGAAACGATACTTGGTTACTCACGTAACCTCGGTTCTCTCTAGAGAGGGAACGAGTATTGCGTAAGCTTGCTTACGCAGCGGGAAAAGCCTTCTTTTCTCGAGATACTGAAACCAAAAAATTATCCTTAATTTTCATATTTTGTCAACGCAGTGCAGCTGTAGGCAGCTGAGCTAGAGCGGCATACTGCGCGCTCATTGGCTGCCTCGCGGCAACTGCTTAAGCCTACCAGTGAGCCTGGCGTGACGTCACGCCCAATAGGGGCGCGCGCGACCTCGCGCGTCACAGCCCGCCAAAAAGGGCGGCGTCAGAGCGTATATAAGGAAGGCTCGTAGGCTATATTCTCTGTTTTCTGTCGACTGAAGCGACGCGAGCGATAGGCTCAGCACGGTCAGGGAACGCAATACTCGTTCCCTCTCTAGAGAGAACCGAGGTTACGTGAGTAACCAAGTATCGTTCTCTTACGAGAGGTTCTCTCGTATTGCGTAAGCTTGCTTACGCAGCGGGAACCCTTTGTCCACGCCGTGCGAGCCTAACAATCACATATGACTCATAGAAAAGCATAGAGGTGATCAAACAGGTGGCCAGCGGAGCGGGCCAACACATGTTCATAAGCACACATAGGGAAAAAACACAGAACGGCACTGCCAGTTCATGTCACTGATACCCTGAGCGTGCAGCTCAACAGACAAGCTAATCGGTAACACAGCCTGACCCTTGGGCAGGACATGACACACGACTAGACTGACAGAAGTTTAACCTGCATAGCGGGAACTTCCAGGTTATAAAACCTAACAAATATGGAGGGGGACGCCCAGCCCGCCGCCTTACAAATGTCATCAATGGAAATCCCACTGGACCATGCCCACGATGAGGCCATGCCTCTGGTGGAATGAGCCCGTATGCCTAGCGGGCATTGCAGGTCTTTGGACGCGTAAGCTGCTGCAATCGCGTCTACTATCCATCTGGACAGTGTCTGTTTCGAAGCGGCGCAACCCTTGGTGCGCCCGCCAAACGAAACGAAAAGCTGCTCTGAGAGCCTGAAGGCTGCAGAGCGCATCACGTAACACCTTAACGCCCTAACCGGGCAAAGGCGGTCAACCCCTTCCTCGCTGCTGGAGGACGGCAAGGCCGACAGGGTAATGATCTGAGTCCTGAAGGGAGTGCCTAACACTTTGGGGACATAGCCGTGCTTCGGTTTGAGAATGGCTAACGAGTCGTTAGGTCCAAACTCGAGGCACGACGCGCTGATGGACAGCGCATGTAAATCACCCACACGTTTAACTGAAGCCAGAGCTAGCAGAAAAACGGTCTTAAGCGTTAAGTATTTCAGCTCCACAGAGTCCAAAGGCTCAAAGGGATGCGCTTTTAATGACTCTAGGACCAGAGACAGGTCCCAAATAGGAACCGACGGGGGCCGCGGAGGGTTCATTCTCCTGGCCCCGCGTAGAAAGCGGGTAATGAGTTCATTCCTGCCCAGTGCACGGCCGCGCGCCGACTCAGCGAACGCTGCTATGGCCGCGACATAAACTTTGAGCGTGGAGGGGGACCTGCCCGCGTCCAACGTCTCTTGGAGGAATTCCAATACCTGTGAGACTCCACAGGTCTGAGCATTAGAACCCATATTCACACACCACTTGTTAAACACTGACCATTTAGACGCATAGAGCCGCCTCGTCGAGGGGCTCTGGACTGCGTGATCGTGTTAATTACCCCTTCTGGCAGATCAACGAGTAATCGTTGATTATCCACGCATGCAGAGACCAGTGCTCTGGATGGGGATGCAGAATCGAGCCTCGGGCTTGAGAGAGAAGATCTCTCCTCACCGGAATCGGCCATGGGGCTGTGTCTGCCAGTCTCATTAGCTCGGGGAACCATGGTTGGTTTTCCCAGTGCGGGGCTATGAGGAGCACTGCGCAGTTCGCCTCCCTGATTCTCGCTAGCACTTGAGGTAGCATCGAGATCGGTGGGAACGCGTACAGCGGGGCGCTGGGCCAGGTCTGGGCCAGCGCGTCCTCCTGTTTCGAGAAAAACTCTGGCACTGAGCGTTCTCGCTCGTGGCGAAGAGGTCGATCTTCGCTTCGCCGAAACGACGCCAAAGCGTCCGTATCGTCTGGCGGTGTAGAGACCATTCCCCTGGGGGAACGTTGTCTCTGGACAGTCTGTCGGGGCCGTCGTTCAAACGGCCGGGTACATGAGCTGCCCTTATGGAGCGCAACGGGCCTTGAGCCCAGGATAGGAGGCGCTCTGCGAGCGCGCACAGGGTTCTGGATTTGATTCCGCCCTGGCGGTTCACGTACGACACCACTGACATGTTGTCTGAGCGAACTAGCACATGGTGTCCCCGTAGGAGCGGTAGAAAGTACTTCAGCGCTTTCTCGACCGCCAGCATCTCTAGACAGTTTATGTGAAGGTCTTTTTCCGTATTCGACCACGGGCCGCAAATCGGACTGCCTTCGTGAGTCGCTCCCCAACCCATATTGGACGCGTCTGTCGAGATCACTTTGTGGTGTGCGATGGTTCCCATCGACACTCCCCGCTGATACCATTCGGCCGCCAGCCAGGGCTGCAGGGCTGTAACACAGCGCTGAGTCACTCTGATTGGAACACGGCCCAAAGTCCATGCTTTGCGGGGCATTTCCGTTTTTAGCCAGCGTTGAAGCGGGCGCATTCGGAGTAAACCCAGCTGCAGGACAGCTGCTGCTGATGCCATGTGGCCCAGCAACCTCTGAAAAGTTTTTAATGGAAAAACTTTTCCCTCCTGAAAGGAGGCGGCGAGGTGTCGAACACAGCACGCGCGCTGTACGGACAGTCTGGCCGTCATCGCCGCCGAGTCCAGATCTATACCCAGAAAAATTATAGACTGGCTGGGGGTTAAAGAGCTCTTGTCCCAGTTCACGGAAAGTCCCAAGCTTTGCAGGTGAACGAGAAGCGCTTCTCTGTGGGAAACTAGTTCCTCCGCTGAGCGTGCTATAATGAGCCAATCGTCCAGATAGTTCAGGATTCGCATTCCCCTCGATATCAGGGGTGCGAGAGCCACGTCCATGCACTTCGTAATTGTACGGGGTGCCAGGGATAGGCCGAACGGCAGGACGGTGTACTGATATACCTGGCCGTCGAAGGCGAATCTCAAGAATGGCCTGTGACGGGGTATAATCTGGATCTGAAAGTACGCGTCTTTCAGGTCGAGAGATATGAACCAGTCCCCCGGGCGAATCTGCGCGAGGATTTGACTGGTTGTGAGCATTTTGAACGGCCGTTTCATAAGCGTTCTGTTCAAATATCTCAGGTCCAATATAGGTCTGAGTGCTCCGCCCTTCTTGGGTACGAGGAAATAGCGGCTGTATACGCCTGCCTCGGAACCCGGAGGGAGAACCCGTTCTATCGCCCCTTTGTGCAGCAAATTCGCTATTTCTGTGTGAAGCAGATGCGCTGCATCTGCATTCACTATAATCTCGGCCCGAGCGCGATAGCGCGGCGGGCGGCGAGCGAATTGAAGCGAATAGCCCTTTATCACTGTGTTCAGTACCCACTTCGACACTCCCTGAATAGCTTTCCATGCATTTGCACTCAAAGCTAGGGGTAGAATCGCCTCTGAGTCTCGCCCGCCGCACAGCGCGGGACGGGGGATCTGTGGCGGTAAGCGCGAGTCGCGCAGTGGCAGTGAGGGGGAACGGGAGTTTGCCGATGGCGGCAGCCGGCTGAACGGCGCTGTGAGGGCGCGTTGTGTGTGACGGCTCGCGGCGCGGAAGCGGGGCGGGCTCGAGCATGTTTATCGGAGTGTGCGTGCTGTAAAGCGGGCACAGAGCTCCTTGTTATCACATAGTCGGTGGCTGACTCGTACGTGTTTACATGAGAGTGTGCGCGCTGTGTAGCGGGCACAGGGCTCTTTATTAACACACAGCCGGTGGCTGACTCGTACGTGTTCACATGAGAGTGTGCGCACTGTGGCGCGGGCACATGGCTCTTTATTAACACACAGCCGGTGGCTGACTCGTACGTGTTTACATGAGAGTGTGCGCGCTGTGTAGCGGGCACAGGGCTCTTTATTAACACACAGCCGTTGGCTGACTCGTACGTGTTCACATGAAAGTGTGCGCGCTGTGTAGCGGGCACAGGGCTCTTTATTAACACAGCCGTTGGCTGGCTCGTGCGTGTTCACATGAGAGTGTGCATGCTGTGTAGCGGGCACAGGGCTCTTTATTAACACGCGGCCAGTGGCAGAATGATCTGTTCCCCAAGCGTGTGAGACAGAGCGAGCACTGTGTAGGTGTGAGCACTGAAGTGTGGGCACGTGACCTACAGTTATCACTCGAGCGGCCGTAGCGCGCTTTATGTGAGTGCACTCTGTGGGGTACACAGGGGGATTTGTGCTTGTGTGTAGCGATGAGCACTGGGAAGTGGGCAAGCTTACTACACTCATAACACTGACGGCGTGAGCCGAATTTATGTGAGTGCACACCGTGGGGTGCACAGGAAAGATTGTGTTTGTGTGTAGCTATATGAGCACGGAACGTGGGCACATAAACTACACTTATAGCACTGACGGCGTGAGCCAAATTCGTGTAAATGCCCCCGTGGATGGACAGTGGAGATTGTGCTTGTGTGTAGCAATGAGCATGGAACATGGGCATATAACTACACTTATAACACTGACGGCGTGAGCCGAATTTATGTGAATGCACTCTGTGGGGTACACGGGGGAAATTGTGCTTGTGTGTAGCAATGAACACAGGGTCGTGGGCATATGTACTACACTCATAACACTGACGGCGCGAGCCGAATGACCAGACTTACACTTTTTATTTGATTTATCTGGGTTGCCGTAGAAACGGCGCTTGTGTGCAGGCGAGAGAGTTGACAAACTGGCTCGTTGGCTGCGGTGGACACTACTGCAGTAGCCTTATCAAGGGGACTGGCAGAGGGAATCAAGTTAGCTTTGACAGGGGTCCGGCCGCAGCGGGACCTAACCGTCTTTTTCTCTCAGCGAGTGCTAGGAGGACTTTGCCGGCTTGGGTTTCGGCGAAACTCTAGACCGGGGGCCTCGCGGATGTGGCGGCCTGTGCTGTTCAGCGGTAAGCGAAGTCATGGCTTGGGCCGCTGTCCTCGTAGCGCGAAGGGAGAGGTCCGTCGCGCTGCGCAGGTCGGTTAAGGTGGCTTTATCCGTACCTCCGTCGTCCACCCAGCGGAGGATGTGAGTCTGGAGATCCATCATTTTGTGCAGGGCTGAAGCGGCTTGACCAGCGGCAGAGACAGCGCGGCTGACAAACGCCGAAGTAGTCCTGCTGGTTTTGGGCGGGAGGGCAGACCTTGAGCGCCATCTCGCGGATGGGGGCAAAGGTGCGCTGCGACCGCCCGTTCGACCGGATGGTGATGCTTCATCCTCCGTTTCGTCCTCCCAGGCGACGGCATCGAGGGCGAGAGCCGTCGACTGCGCGTCGGGGAGCGGGGATGGAGAAAGAGAGAGCGAGGCTCGCGGGAAGGGCTCCGGCGGAAGCCTGGCTCGGGTCTCGGGCTCCGTTGGTCCTTGAGAGCGGCGTAGAATCCCGCGCGGCCCAGGGACAGGTGGAGCGGGTTCCGTGAAGAGGTCGAGTCGAGCCCGCAGGGTCGACGTCGAAAGCTCTTCACAGAAAACACAGCCGCCCGAAGACAACGCGACGGCTGCGTGGTTCCGGCCCAGGCAGAGAGCGCAGATAAGATGGCGGTCTCCGTAGCTGAGCGTAGAGCGGCATGAGCCGCACGTGGTGTGAAGCATTAGAGCAATGCTTCCGCTCCAGGATGTGCTGTAGAAAAACACACACAAACGAGCAGAACACACACACACAATGCAATGCAATGCAAGAAAAGGATAAGTATCGCCGGATAGCTGAGCTGGCACGGCAGGCTGAAGGCGGCGAAGAGATCGTCCGGCTTCCTCAGGCTGTCCTAAGCTGGCTCTTTAGCTTGATCCAAGAAGGCCACGGCGACGGTTTCTTCTCAGAGATCAGCGATGCGAGTGCTTCGCTGAAAAGACAGAAATCAGAGAATATAGCCTACGAGCCTTCCTTATATACGCTCTGACGCCGCCCTTTTTGGCGGGCTGTGACGCGCGAGGTCGCGCGCGCCCCTATTGGGCGTGACGTCACGCCAGGCTCACTGGTAGGCTTAAGCAGTTGCCGCGAGGCAGCCAATGAGCGCGCAGTATGCCGCTCTAGCTCAGCTGCCTACAGCTGCACTGCGTTGACAAAATATGAAAATTAAGGATAATTTTTTGGTTTCAGTATCTCGAGAAAAGAAGGCTTTTCCCGCTGCGTAAGCAAGCTTACGCAATACGAGAGAACCTCTCGTAAGAGAACCCATTATTAAAGATTAAAATGCACTATAACTAATTACAAACACACACACACACACGTGCACATCTAAATTAACAAAAAAAAAGTGATTTTTTTAACAAAATAAAAACAGAAAGTGTTTTGCTATTTTTTTATTTAGACAGCAAAATAAAGCAATCAATGAGTAAATGCGATTAGATTAGTACTACTAGAGGAGTGACTGATGAAGATAATCATTTGTCCACTTCCTGGATTTAAGGATGTGAACACTCTTAATCAGGATGTGTGCATTACCGTTGCCATGGCCACCATGGAAAAGCTCCACTTGATTGGTCTAGCCTTCTGATTAAGTTATCACAATAGACTAAAAATGAATAATAGAAACTACAAATAAGTCAAAACCTGTATGAAAAGGTACGTACTATTGATAATATATGCATATTCATGTTTACAAAATTAAATTAATTGATGATGTCACTAACTCTAAATACATTCATGATGTGTATTTGAGTAGTGTGTGTGTGTGTGTGTGTGTGTGCGCGTGTGTGATACACATACTCAATTCACATCATAAATGTTTGTATATGAATATATATATATATATAATTATATATTTTTTTATTATACATTTATATTCATCAAATACACATGAATGTTTGTGTGTATATATAGATATATATTTATTAATAACAACAAGCAGGGTTAAACTCCTGAGCCATTAGGAAAAGATAACAGTCATAAAGACTGCAAAATCTACATGCGTGTGTTTGTGAAAAAAACAGGCTGACATTGAGTCATAAAGGTTCTCAGAAGCTCTAAAGTGCATGACATCTACAGTAAAGCACATTTGTGACCTCTGACCTCATGGAAATCCCCCCCAAAAATGTATATCATCATATCGTCTCTTGCTATTTTGATGTCTCTGATAAGACTTTTGGGAGATATGAATAAGAATATTTGAATGTTAAGGAATATTCCCACACTCATTTGTGGGAATTTGTGGGTTCAAACTAATCCGTAAATAGATGCATGAATTAATAAATGTTCATATGATGACATCATGGAACACTACAGTGGAAAATGATTCCAGTTCTTGAAATACACAAGCAAATGTGTATACAGCACCATCTTCTGAGAAACAAAAAAAAAATCATAATATGATCATAATAATCCGCCATAGAAAAAAAAAAAATGAAAAAATGCAATTAACGGCGTCCATCTGTTGGTGCAGCAAAGGCTTAGAAAGGTTTGGAGAAATCCTGACCCGGAGGGAAGCTCTGCTTATTTCCACTAAACTGAAAAAGAGACTTTTCCGGAAAAAGGCTTTTTGTTTTTTTGCTGTTGTTCTTTTTAATGCATTTCCTTTGCCATTATTTAATCTTGAATAGAGTCAGCATGTCATGATCACAAAATAAAATGTCTCATGACCCAACGTTAAAATCTGTTGAAATGATTCCACACTGCATTAATGTTACAACATTAATTTGCATACTATTATAAAACTTAATTTGCATACTATTACAATGCAACTTGTCAGATATCATTTATAGCTACAGTCTAACCTGTCTTGCTTTATTTAAAGTTCGTGTCTCTTACCGGTTTGTTGTTCTTCTGGGGGATGCTTCAGTTGAGCTTCTGTCCAATGCGCTATTGTTTCTCGCATGTTGTAATCGAAAACATCAAGCCATGCAGTCTAAATATTTGTAATAGAGAGAGAGTTTGCTTGAACAAAGACTTCACTTTTGGTCTGTTTCTAACACAAAGTCATTATATAAGACTTGGACGTAATGCTCAAGACATGCTACTTTTAAAGATCTTTTGAAATGGCTTGACGAACGCAGCTGTCTTTCCAGTGTTGAAGTGTTTCCTATTTAAACAGGAAGTTGAGGCGGGGCATATTAAAGGTCTTGTTTTTTGTTTTTGTTTTTGTTTTTTTCAATTAGCCAATAGCCTTCATTTTATGTTAAAGCCGTAAACTATGACAAATGAAAGCTTGAAGTCAAGCTACAAGCTACACCAGCCGCGGAAGAGACAGACAGTCAGCCAATAGCCGCGCCGCTAGGAGTGCTTGCATCTGATAGGCAGAACTAGACCAATGAGACATCAGCTCCAACACTATCAAAATTTGCATATCCAAACGCAAAGAAAGCGAAGGCTGCACTGATCCAGGGCAGACACAATACAATAAACCAGTGTCAACGGTTGTAGCGGTGACAGCTGTATTAACACTGGTAGCCATATACACAGAGTCAACAGCATATCGGTAACCACTGCATACAACTAGAAGAGTAGAGAGAGGTAGAGAGAGAGCCCTCAAAACTAAAGCTAGATTCCACGGCGACACCGATGGCAGCCGTGATGGACACAATCTCCTTGCTCTCCTGAGAAATCTGGTCACCAGAGTGTGCTTACCGATCAATTGCCCGTCAACCGGGGAACGAAACGAAGTAATAGCGGCCACATACACCTTCAGCGTCCAGTCTGTGCTGTAGGAAGCGCAAAACATCCGACACGGATATGGCACCATTTTGCAAAAACTCCCCATTTTAGAGCGTAAAGGCGCCTAGTAGAAGGCGCGCGCGCCTCCGCGAGTGTGCCCAGCACTCGTGAAGGCAGTGTCTCACTCGTTCAAGGTCCCTGAAGCGGACACACATGAAGGTTCCACAGCTCGGGGCTGGGGTGCCATTTCGTGCCATTCGCCTGAGACAGCAGGTCCTTCCTGAGGGGGATTTGCCATGGGGGAGCCACCATTATCTCTCTCAGGTCCGCAAACCAGGGCTGGTTCGGCCAGTTCGGGGCCACGAGGATCACTGACACTCTCTCCTCCATAGGCAGAATCTTCACCGGAGGGAACGCGTAAACTCTGGCTTTCAGCCAACATGATATCAGAGCATCTCCCGTCAGGGGGGAGTGAGATAGCGAGAAGAACGTCTGACAGTGCATGTTCTCGCTTGTGGCAAACAGATCCACGTCTGCCCTCCTGAATCGATCCCAAATCATTCGCACCGATCCTGGGTGAAGCCCCCACTCTCCTTGAGGAATCCTGTTCCTCGAAAGTATGTCCGCTCCGCAGTTTAGGAGACCAGGGATATGCACCGCTCTGATGGCGAGAAAGAGTCGATCCGCCCACAACAGGAGACTCGCTGCCTGTTTGAAATGAGCTCTGGAGCACACACCGCCCTGGTGATTTATGTACGAAACCACAGACATGTTGTTGGTTCGAATCAGTACATGCTGCTGCTCCAACCTCGACCGAAAAGCTTCCAGGGTTAAGGACATCGCCTTTAATTCCAAACGGTTTATGTGCCTGTGACTCCGACCACAAACCTGAGGCAGGCACGCCTAAGCACACTGCTCCCCAGCCTGAGGTCAACGGTGCGTTGTGTCACTATTCCCAAAGGCACTCCTGGGCTGAACATATCCGGGTAGCGCCACGGTCTCAGAGCGCTGACTCAACTGTGAGTGACCGGAATGCGCACGTGACCTGAAGACCACTCACTTGGCAGGACTCGGGTTTTCAGCCAAAACTGCAGCGACTGCATATTCTCCTCGCTTCCGCCCCGTCAACGTGGGCAAACATAGCCTGCGTGGCAGAGTGGGTGCGAGCCGATTGGGGTGCAGACCATGACTTCACAACGTGCTCGTGGACGTCCGGAAAGAATGGAGTCCTCCTCCTTGAAGCAGCCAGGCGGCGGCCTGACTGGCGATAACACGTGTCCAGCTTACTCTTAGTAGGCTCATCCGGAGCATTTCAACGTCAAGTCCAGCTCCTTGACAAACCTTGCCGAGGACCCTAACGAGACCCTCCTCGAGGTCTAAAGGGCCCTCTTGGTCGGGGCGGCCTGGTTTGGACGCTGCCCAGTCCTTCTTCGATGCCGACAGTGACATGGAGTCGTTATCCCCACCAGCTCCGAAGGAAACGAAGTCCGCAGTGACGTTGGGGGGGGGGGGGGGGGGGGTTGGGGGTCCCTGAAGATGACAGGTGAGCACGATGACGATGGATGACGGCGGCTCCAGGCCCCGTCGTCATCTTCGCCTCCAGATGGGGGAGGGCCCACCAGCAGCTTGCTGGCGGCAGTGGGCCTCGTCCCCGTTATAGCACAAACCATATCCCTCCTGGTTTGGCGCAGTGGGCGCACGTGGAGTCCGTCTCGGCGTGGGCGAGGCAGGCGACGCAGAACTCATGTTCGTCAGCGGGCCGATGGGGCCTGCACAAATCTTCCAAGATGAAGCCATCGGATGCTTGGAGGAAAAGGTTGCTAGTCCTCCTGGTGTAGCTTCCACGATGGCAGCGTGAAGAAAGAGATTCTGACGCAATTGTCGCACCCATTAATTTTATACTGCCCGCGAGCCTGTCAGTATTTGCATACTTCGCAACAAGCTGGTGTTAGCCCATAAGATTTCAACAAAAGTGGAGAAGGGTAGGAGTTCCCGCAGCGTTGCTATGCAATGTAGTTACCGCTCTTAAGGGAACAAAACTTATATGTTTATTTTGTATCTCAAGTATCTTGATTTAAGGATATCTGTATTGGAAAACATGACAAAAACTGAGGAAAATAGGCTACTCATGTTTTGCATTGCGTGCAGCATTTAATGACATGACATCATGAATTTGAGACTTTCTGTTCTAAAATAATACCTTTTTAAGGCTTTAATTTGTGGAAGAGTGAATTAAGACCTTTTTAAGCAAACAAACTTGCATTAAAAGGTTTCTAGGAAAGAAGTTTTTTTCACAATTTTGACTGATAAATCAAAACACTCACGGTCAAATGAATCGTCTTGTCAATAGAACCGTTAACGTCTATTTTAAACAGGTTGTCGTGTGCCTCTCTCTGGGGATTTCAGTCATTTGTCATTCCTGGTGTATTATTGTAGATCCTTACAGGGACAGAGGAGTCTGGCGAGATTTCTGCGGAAATTAAATATTTGGTACAGTCCATATGTCCTGTTTCCTAACCTTGCATTCAACATCTGTCCGACATGAGCGCATGCGCTGAGAGATCATGAGAACACATACTGCCCTCTGCTGCTGCATATAGTCATAACAGAGCGTCAAGTGTGTGAGTGAATGCAATCAAAAAAAAAAAAAAAAAAAACCTGTATTTGTATAATTGATAATTACACAAAAACTACAGGTTAGAATGTGTTTGTTGTCTAAAAAAATATAGGCCTACTCGTTCACATAAACAAATGTGGTCAGATGAATTAAGACACATCTTATGTAATCACATTCAATTGTGAGTTTACATCTCGAAATTCTGACAGAAATAAAGTCAGAACTACCAGTTATAGTCGCAATTACCTTTCTTTTTGAACATTTTCAAAGAAAAAAAATGTGTCAAGTTTTAAGGGCTAATACAAAGACGAGAGAATAAACAATCAAAGAGACAGAGAAATAAAAATAAAAGTCTCTACATCCTACAGCAAACGACAAACAGGACGTTTAAGTGAGAAACATGGGTAATGTTTAATTCAACAAAATACTGAACATGGCAGCAGAATCTGAAATGACCCAAACAGGGGCAACACAACACATTTACTACATTAGCAGCAGTAAAAATAATTAAAAAAAAACACATCAACAGACCTCCATCATCTCCTTAATGAGAACCAGCCCACATCAGGCCAGCAAAGGATCATGGGAAATCTGTACTCAGGTAGTCCTAATGCAGGGATAGACAACTCCGGTCCTGGAGGGCCACTGTCCTGCAGAGTTTAGCTTCAGCCCTGATAAAAACTCACCTGCCTGTATCTATTTAGTAATCCTGAAAACACGGATTGCCTTGTTCGGGTGTGTTTAATTAGGGTTGGAGCTAAACTCTGCAGGACAGTGGCCCTCCAGGACCGGAGTTGTCTATCCCTGACCTAATGGATGAACACTTCTTCAGTTTGTGTGAAACGTAGAGAAATATAACAAGAGTAAAAGATGCTTCAACTACATCAGTTAGCGGATCTAATATCGTTATATACATCACACATCAACACCTGATATAGGATACAAAGTTTGGCTTAAACTAAAATTTGCACAACTTGCACTGCAATACTTTAATTATATCTCAAATCCCTGATTTGATAATAGACAAATCCAACTTAATACAATTGTTAAGGTGGAGAAGGAAGAAGATACATGTACCACACAAACAAACAAACGAAAAACACAACTGTGAAAGGTTTGCATGTCCTCAGAGAACAGTCATTCTTTCACCTGCGGATGCTTGACTCGAAGCAAAAAAAAAAAAAACTTTGTGAAATGCACCGAGCACCTGGCGATCAAATTCAGAGCACCTTCTGTTAAAAATAACTGATTAAAAACAAAAAGATCTCCTTTAAATCACAGAAAAGCAGCTGTATATTAAATTATATTGCTACCACAAAACAGAATAAAATACTTTTTTTATATATATATATATATTTATACTGTATATAAAAAAACTCACAATATCTGAGGTATATCTAATCACTGAGCGTATGAAGGTGGATATTCAGTGAAGGTTTTAGTGTCACGCTGAATGAGTTTGATAAAAGCTGCCTGTTTCTGAACAACACCGGGAGTCTGTGAGATGATTGAACAGTTTGACAGAGCAGATTCCAGCACTACGGACATTCAGTCTTCTTCACTGCTGAAGTTATTGCGTGAAACAGGCCAGCTCTGAGAAATCACCACTGCCGAGATGATCGTGAATCAAGAAATGTCCAGGTCATGTTTCACCTCAAAAATCAACAGAAAAAATAAGAAACTAAAATGTTGCCTTAAGTTAATAAAGTCTACTTTAGGACCATTATGATTTTTTTATATTGTGACATTATTTTAAAGACATTTTATTCTCATTGCAGCAGTGCAAAACAAATTATATCCGTGCTTTAATTTTTTTGCATCATGATAATGATGTTTAATTGTTATAAAATTAATGCTGAAACGGGCAATAAAAAAAGCGTTATTTTCTGCAAAATGTAATGTTCCATAAAGAGAATGAAACCTATTTTAGGACCATTGTTTTTTATATTTTGACATTTTCATAGTAGTTAAGCTCATTTTGTTGTCTTTACAGTAATGCAAAAAAACACTCGAGAAAAAAACATTTAAAAAGTAAAATATGATTGTAAATGTATTTAATGTCATTTTTGTTGTGCTTCACATCAATAGAACACAAAAATATTTTAAAATTATTTCTATAATGCGGGACAGTGTTGTTTTGCATTTACGGTAATGATAATTAGGGGGACAGAACTGTTGCTTAATTACGGTTATAAAATGTATGCTGGAGAAGCTAGATTTTGCTTTAATTTCTGCTAAATTAAAGAAAACTAATCCCATTTTAGGACCAATATGATTTTTTAAATATTGTGACATGACAATTAAACCCATTTTGGCAATAATAATAAAAATCACTCACTGTGATGTGCAAAAAAAAAAAAAAAGTTACACTACTGATGCAAGAATTTAATTTTAATTTGTAAAGCACATCTGTAAATGTATTTTCCAATTGTGCTCTACAAATTAAATATATTTTAAGGTAGTTTTTGCTGTACCAAATTTCTTACACTAATTTATTTTTAATAATTCTTTTCATTTTAATTGTTTAGCATTACGCCAATGATAATTTGGAGCAAATGTGCATAACGGTTCTGAAAATAATGCCACTCTTGGCCCTAAAAATAAGCTTTACTTTCTTTGAGCGCAAATTTTCCTAACTGTTTAATTCAATATTTTTTCCATTTTGATTTGAAGATGATTTATGACCCAGGTTTTTCTTAGTGAGATTCACCATACTGCTGAGAACTATTGCTGTAAGAGTGAGCGGTCACACAATCACGTGCACAGAGTTTACCTGAGTAGTGTAGTGGAGAAACATCACACACTTTCCTGATGCACCGATACATTTACCTGTGATTGAAAATCAAACCTTTAACGCAGCGCTGGTCTTTGTGCGGCCGCAGCGCAAAATAATATTTCAACTGCAGCTCTTGTCACGCAGATACAACGAACGCTAAAACACGCCGCTCGGGATGCTCTACTGATGGCACTTCAGATACTTCAATTTAATGCGTCAACGACGAGCGGATGCTACATTAAAATCAATCCCGACGCTCCGAAAGGCAACTCAAATCATAACAGTCCTGCTGCCTTCAGCTTCCAGTGTCCCAGACCACTGCCGTCACAAACGCAAATAAGAAAAAACAACATCCCACGAGACATTTAAGGGAAGAAAGGGTACAGGTAAACAGCAATAAAACTAGGCTAAAATTCACTGAGAACAAAGAGGACCTTGTGTGCTCTTGGGAAGGTTGCTTTAGTGTAACAGTCATCAGATCGTCGCGTAGTCTCGATAAAATCGGGGTAGAGCGTTCGGATGGAGGTATTCATGGAGTGAAGGCAAAAAAACAACAACATAAAAATGGCATTAAAACTGATGAGGTAACGTGTGCTCATATCCCAGCAGTCTGAAACAATCCCCTGAATGCCCTCTGAGAGTTCAGTCTTCTCACGTTTGAGGTTTATTTTGTGTCTGCCTTCCGAGAGGAAGAATACAGTAGATGAATGTGCTGGTGAAACCGATCCAACGATGCGAAAAAATTAAATACATGACGATCGAGAGATCAAATTAGCAGCAAAGTTCACATTACTGGAGAGGTTGATTCCTCTGCAGCGTTCAGGTTCAGGTGCTGGACTCTTTGGGAGGAAGGTCCGTGTCGCTGTCAGACGTGACCATGGAGACCAGGCACTCTGAGGTAGACGTGTTGATGGTGTTGGGTGCCTTGGAGGCGGTGGAGATGCGCTCCTCCACGCAGCCCGCAGAGAGTCGAGCCTCGGCGTCGTGGTCCCAGCACTCCTCGATGGTCTCGCATAACTGGCCCAGACCCTGGTGGGGAGAAAGATGTCAAAATAAAACCTCTGATTATTTAGAATATTTGATTTTGAGGCCTAATGGGGGGGTTTCTGATTAAATTGCAATTAAAAATAAATAATAATCCAGGTTTACTGTGTTGTGAATATCAAAATGGCTATAAAATTAATAATAATATTATTATTACTTTTACTACTAGATAAAAATGACTAAAACAAAAACAAAAAAAACTTGTTTTGTGAATATATCAATATGGCTACAAAATAATAATAATTATTATTATTATTATTATTAATACTAAGTAAAAATGTAAACAATTACTAAATCCCCCCCCCCCCCCCTCCTTCAATATGGCTACAAAATAATAATTATTAATAATAGTATTACAACTAAATAATGTAATGCTTGTTTGTTGGGCAGCACAATGTGTCCAAAATGTTGTAAATGTATATCAATATGGCTACAAAATAATAATAATGATGATTATTAATACTAAATAAAAATGTAAACAATAAAAAAATGTAAGAAATGCTTGTTTGTTGGGCTGCACAATATGTTCAAAATCTAATGGTCATTTATCAATATGGCTACAAAATAGTAATAATAATGTTTTTATTATGATAATTTTTATTATTATTTTATTAAAAAGATGTTTGGAGCATGTTGTGTCCCAAATGTATGTTGCAAGAGCCCAAACTCAGAGCAGATGCAGAGATGAAGTTTATGTGGATCAGCATTTAGTGCGAGTCGCTCTCAGACGCTGAAAACGTGTAAAGGAACACAGTGACAATACAGCACGTATCGTGATTTTGGTTTTATTTGGATTAACAGTGCAGCCCTAATTCCTATTCAAATGTATTTTCTCACCGGATGTTTAATCCAGCAGTCTTTAAAGGTGGGCCGTATCTTCTTGTGGACCACCGCGTCTTGAAGGTCCTCCAGTGAAGGGTGCTGGCCCACCTCCTCCTCAAAGGGCAGCTGGTACTCACCTACAGGACCTGAGTGAGACAGCAACAGCATTAGCTGCAGCACACACAATATCAGGGCTACCCCTAATAGTGGACTAAACGTTAGTCGACTAGAAGAGGCTGAGACAACCAAAAATTTTACAAGCCGGTAAAAAATAAATAAAAATAAATTACTAGCTTGCTCTAATGTTAACCTAGATAAATATCCATAGCATTTGTGTGGAGTGTGGAAGCTAAAGTATTCTTAAAGTAAGCGAAAGTAAACTTAAAGGGGTCATCCAATGCAAAATTCACTTTTATATGGTGTTTGGATATGAGAAAAATCCATTCACACCTTTTTTATAATCCTCAAAGTCTAAACACTCAATAATCAAGCCGTTTGGATTGTCTGAGCAATATGGTGTCATATTGCTCATGCTCCACCCATGATCGCTGACGAACTGTGCCGTATTAGCATATTTCCTGTATTAGCATATTTCCACCATCAGCCATTTGTATACTGTCCGCAAAGGCTGTTGGAGGAGGTAAAAAGGGTTTTGTTTTACACAACCGTTGAGGAATTTTAACTAAAGTATGTTACAAACTTTACATGAAAACCCTAAAGAATCATACCAACTTGTGGAAAATGGGCATCCGGTTACCCCTTTAAGATACTGTGTCATTTTTGGTCATACAAGAGTAATACATCATTCGAAAGTGTAGAGGGTCTACTTTTATTTATGTAAACTCACAATAACGAGAAAACGATGTGCCTTTGTAAAATAAAGAAAGCAAACAGGATGTGCTTTGTGACGCCTCGTCTCCGTGAACTGGAGCACGTCCCAAAAATGAACCAAAACTCAGGATACTTGCGTCACAGACATGAGATATATATCTATAGAAAGCTTGAAAATGTCTACTTTTAAACTAACCAATTCAACTAAAATAGAAATACTCTCTGATTATGTAACCCGTATGAAAGGTGCATTTCACTATACAGCGGAGATGGCAGCCGACACTGACTCAAAAAACACTAGTTTATTAATAAATAATTTTTCTACTGACACATTCATAATCTTTACTTTTGTTGGTGCTTTGCAGCAAGCTTTATGTGTGAGCTTGAGCGCTAATTAGGCTCTTTATATATTATACACTCATTATGGTTTAGTGTTCTCATCAGTAAGTAATTAAATTAATATGAACATGCATAAATTCCAGAAGCAACTCATTGACTGCACACACAGATCCGGAGATCCCGATATGTGTGTGGACTCACCATCAGAGGCGGTGCAGCGAGACACCAGTTCCCAGAGCACCAGTCCTAGAGCGTACATGTCGATCCTTAGGAAGGCGTCCCTTTGGAAGTTAATGGCTCCCTCCAGCACCTCTGGAGCCATGTAACGGCGCGTTCCCACCTGTGACGGATACAGAAAACACACACACACACGTGTTAGACACAGGTTCACTGTCATTCCAGTGGAGTTTTGGGACAACCTGGCAACATCCTATGATTCAAATGTGTACTTATTTTAACTTATAATTATATTTAATCAATAATAATAAATATATATATATATATATATATATTATTATTATTTTTTTGCTTCAGATTTTTCAAACATTATTTATTTGAAGTAATGAAGATGTGTTGGGACTGACACATTTGCCTTTTCTTTTCATTTTTATAATCCTCCTGTAAAACTGATTTGATCTCAGACTGAAAACTTCATGTTTCTTACATTTATTTATTTAGCAGATGCTTTTATTCCAAGACGAAGAGAAACATCACAAGCACTTTATCATGAGAGCAGCAATATTTTCAGTACACAATGGAAAATAATAGACTAGTGTTTCTTTGAATTTGCATTTATAGGTTTCAACTAGGTGAGCAGATTTTGTTTTTATTTTTTCTGAATTTATGCACCTGAACACCAACAATTAAAATTGATATACAATTTTACACAAACCTTTTAAAAGTTTGGGGTCATTGATTTTTTTTTTTTTTTTTTTTTAGAGAAATAACTTATTCAGCATGGATGCATTAAATGTATAAGAATTCACAGTTAAGACAATGATAAAGTTTCAAAGTTCAAATTGAAATTATATTTCAAATTACTGCTGCTCTGTTGAACTTTCTATTCATTAAAGAATGCTGCAAAAATGCATCACAGTTTCCACAAAAATATGAAGTAGCACAACTATTTTAAATATTGATAAGACATTTTTCTTGAGCAGCAAATCAGCATATTAGAATGATTTCTGAAGGATCATGTGACACTGAAAACTGGAGTAATGATGCTGAAAATTCAGCTTTGCATCACAGGAATAAATTACATTTTAAAACATATTCAAATACAAAACAGTTCTTTTAATTCTAAAACAGTTCTATATTACTGTTTTTATTGTGTGTTTTTTTAACAAATAAATGCAGCCTTGGTGAGGAAAAAAGAAAATCTTACTGACCCAAAACTGGTTGAGTATATTGCTGCAGAATGTTTGTTTTTTTTTACTTCAAAATGATATTTTATGTGGATATATGAAGTGAAATGTAGTCAAAGGCTTGGCTTCATCTGTTTGCACTCAGATCCTCACCTGACCGTGTGTATCTCCAGGCGGTTTCCCAGGCTCAAAGCGGACCGCCAACCCAAAGTCTGCAATCACTGCACTTAAATCCATCTTGAGCAGGACATTCTTACTCTTGAAATCTCTGCAAAACAAACATCAATCACCCAATGCATAGAGTAACAGCAAGAGTATAATATTTAAAACTCTTTTAAAAGTACACATCAAATGCTGCAAGATCAGGTTTGTGTACCTGTGTGCAATTGCTGGTTTAGGTCCCTCTGCACGGTAAGGAAGGTCTTCATGAAGGTACGCCAGGCCACGGGACATAGTTGCGGAAATATGGCACAACTGAGGCCAGCTCACCGGGTTCCCCTTCAGGTAATCTGTTAGTGAGCCCTGCAATGAATAAAGACATTTTTATGACATTATGATTGCTTCTATGCATATCTTTAGATACAACAGTTTTGGTGCATCTTTAAAATATAATTTGGTCCATTTCACCCCATGCACATTGAGGTTGTGTGTTATAGGGACATTTGAAGAAAAATGAAACACACACTGACCCTTTCGTGGAATTCTGTGACCAGCCACAACTCCATCTGAAGGTTGGTGCCTCGTTTTTCTGCTGAGATGTAGTGTAGAATATTCTCATGTTTAAAACCCTCTGTGAGGTAAATGTCTCTTTCGTTCTGCCATGACTGCTTGTCCTGTTAATATACACATTGTTATAGAATCAAGCATTGCACACACGCATCAGAACTCATTTGAGAAATCAAAAGCAAGCAATCCTCTTTTCAAGGTGCATGAGTGGAATATGCACCTGGATGGGAAATATTTTCACCGCCACATATTCGCTCAGTAACTGGGCCTTCCACACACAGCCAAAGCGCCCCCTAGCCTTCAACTCCAGCAACTGCAGAGGCTTCAGTCCAACCAGAGGAGACGGTGGAGGAAGCCCGGCATCCTAATCAAGACAATCAAAATTAATACTCATTTAAAAGCACATTTAAGTGCAGCTGTATAATCAAAGAAAATACATTTAGTATGACATGCATTTTGAAAAGTCTCTTTTGCTCACTATGCTTATTTGATCAAAAATATAGTATAACAGTATTATTGTGAAATATTCCAACTTAAAATAACCATTTTCTATTTTAATACATTTTCAAATGTAATTTATTCATGTGAATTTTCAGCATCATTACTCCAGTCTTCAGTGTCACATGATCCTTCAGAAATCATTCTGTTATGCTGATTTGCTGCTCCAGAAACATTTCTTCTTATTCTCAATGTTAAGAACAGCTGTGCTGTTTAATGTTTTTGTGGAAACCGTAATACAATTCTTTGCTGATCCTTTGGTGAATAGAAAGTTCAATAGAACAGAATTTATTTGAAATGTAACATTTGTAACATTATAACTGTCACTTTTGATAAAATTAATGCATCATTGCTGAATAAAACTGAACTTCTTAAAAAAAAAAAAGAAAGAATGGTAGTGTATGGAGCAAAAAAATTTTTATTCAAGGGCGTTTTCAAATCTGGTTGGTTTGGAGCTTTAGTTCGATTTGTTTAGGCATATATGTGAACACGGCAATCATGCTCGGATCCGCACCAAAACATTCAATCCGAGATTGCCTGACCGAGGTGGTTTCGGCCAGATTAAAAACAAACCATAGAGTGGTTCTGTGGAGGTGAGAAAGCAATCTGACCCAACGGACCAATGAACCAAGCGGTATCAGAATTCATAACGGGAAATGTGTAATTTGAAAAGCAGCAGTGTCTGACTCTGTGAGTGAGCATAATAGCTATTGCAGTTAAACACCAAAGAGTGTCTCTTCATCTTAAAATGTTGTGTAATTGCTCTTCTCTGTGCATTGCAAGAACGCTGTCCCGATGAAGCCTTGATTCCCACTCTAACTGTATTATGTATCATTTATCAGTTAGAGAGGGAATGACGGCTCCGTCTGCATGTGCCGCAACAAATAAAGCCACAAAATGCTGGTGGAGCAAACTTGTCAATCCATTTTGATGGATGACACGGAGGAAACGCTGATGTATAAAAGGACAGTTGTACTCGCATAAACATTTTGGTACGCATCGAACCTAGAAGAAAATGCAAAATTAAGTCCCTGTTTCGCTGTTTGGTGTTTTTAGCCCCCAACGGCGCCTTCCAGGGAGCCATTGGGGGCTAAAAACACCATCGAGCCCCTTTTTCGGTACAAAGCAAACGATCTACAGGTCTGAAAACGCCCTAAGACACACATAATTGTCAGACCTGGCCGATGTCGACGTGTCTGTAGGGTGGTTTCCGTTGGTGGTATGTCCAGCAGGCGAGCACCAGGACCAGAGAGAGAATGGCCAGAGGAAGAAGGGAATAAACCAGCACGCCCAGGAGAGACGGGCCCGGGTCTGGAGGCTGGATTTTTACTAGAAGAAAACACACAACATATTATCAACTCAACAGCAATAGCAGACAAGGAATGTATTCGGGTGTAAAATAAAATGCAAATTATAAAAAAAGGTTTGAAGCCATTATAAAATCCCTCAGCTATGGCCGGACATCAACTTTATATTAATATTAATCCATCATATACTGTGATGGTCACGGAAGCAGGAACAAATGAGTTTTGTTCTCGTGAGTCAAGCAAGTACACTTGAGTTTCTGTTTATGTTCGCTGATCAAAGTTTATATGTGAATAAAAGCCTTCTTCATATAAAGCGATCGTATCTCTTCAGAAGACTTCCGCTGAATTCATATGGATTTATTTTATGATCTCTTTATGAACGTTTCGAAGTGTCAGAGTTTTGGTTGAATAGACGTTCAATGGAGGGACAGAAATCTCATAGATTTTATTAAAAAGATCTTCATTTGCGTTCTGAAGATGAACAAAAGTCTTACGGGTTTGGAACGACACGAGGGTGAGTAATTAATGACAGAATTTTCATTTTTTTGTGAACTAACCCTTTAAGCATGGTAAAAACATGACAAGCAGGTTGTTTTCTACACAAAACATTGACAAATCATGACTATTTGCAGTCCAAATGGCAATAAAAGTCCCATCCACAGATATTGTTGGCCAGAGGAGCCTGGAGGAGGAGACACATGAAGTCTGCTTTACCTGCAGGGGCGATGGCTTCTGGCAGGTGTGTGAACCTCTCGTTGCAATAGTTTCCCTCACAGCAGCAGAAAAACACCTGCGGACTCTCTTCTGTGGCCACACACTCCTGTCTGCTCACACAGAGAAACAGTGAAGGGGATGAATTGAAAATGAGTTGTTGCTGTAAAATTGCACTGATTTTTAATTTTATTTAAGACAGCGTGGTAGAAAGGCATTGCTAAATTATAGATCATTGGCCCTGTTTACACCTGGTATTAAGATGCGTTTCGGTCGATTGGATCACAAGTGGACAACACTAAGTACAGGTGTGAACGGGGTCTAAAACATTTTGAGCTTGTCCACTTTCGACCACTTCCAGAGGTAGTTGAAAACGCATTGACCGGATTGCTTTCGTAGTGTAAACGCTCATTTGATTGGAACAGCCACAAAAGACCGTCTGATCTCCGTCTACTGGTTTAAAGATGAAAAACGCACCAATCACAATGTTCTCTCATCATTCCTGATTTCTAACACACACTCACAGTGTTCGGCTGTTCCTGGCTCAGAGCAGAAACTAAAGCTAATGCTCTCTATGTGTTTTTCCGCCTTCTCCAGGCACGTTCATGTGTAAATTGCATGAGCTTATTTTGTCAACTAGATCAAAAGATCTGAAAAAGTCCATACATTTAGGCTACCCGCCCATAGACCCTCCTCTTGAAAAAATCAGGACAGAAGTGGTTGAAAATTGACAGAAGAGAGGGATTAAAACACCAGGTGTAAACGGGTATGTGTCTCCCTCGTCTACTTGAGATCCGATCGACTGAAACACATCTTAATTAAAGCTGTAAACAGGAACTTTGATGTCTGCAAGAAAACCAGAAAGCACATCTGCAAAAACACCATTGTTTCGGCTTTTCCAAAAAGTTCATGTTTCCAGTCCTCATTGATCACTTTCTAATGTGACCTACATCTGCACACGTTCACTTAAGAAAAGATGGCTCTTGGCTGAATTATTTTTTTTATATCTAAAATTGAAAATTGTCGTCATTTACATCAGATTGTAATCAACAAAAAGGGGGAAGTACCGTGTAGGGGGAGGTACTGCCCCATTGTTTACAAAGCGAACGTGCGAAGACTAATACAAGCGCCTTTTAACAAAAAAGGTCAAACAATGATGTCGGACAATTTTGAAGTTGGAGGAGAAAATGAGATGGAGTTTTTCATTTGCTTTGTAAACAATGGGGCGGTACTTCCGCCTACGTCCAGCGTGACCTTTCCAACGTGATTACGTAATGCCTGGCGCATCGCAGACCAGCACAAGATGAACAATCATGGTTAAAAAGTATATAATTTATTTATTCTTTTAGAAAATGACCGATCGTTTCGCTAGATAAGACCCTATTCCTCAGCTGGGATTGTGCAGAGCCCTTTGAAGCACTTCAGAGCCCTTTGAAACTGCAGTGATTTGGACTTCAACATTTGGTTTGGTTTGGTTACCGTTGAAGTCCATTGTGTGGAGAAAAATCCTGAAATGTTTTCCTCAAAAAACTTCATTTCTTTTCCACTTGAAGAAAGAAAGACATGAACATCTTGGATGGCATTGGGGTGAGTAACTTATCAGGAAATTTTCATTTTGAGGTGAACTAATCCTTTAATGTTTTTTTACAGTATTTTTGATCAAATAAATGCAGCCTTGGTGAGCATAAAAATAAATTTTCAACTCAAGATTACCGACCCCAAACTTTTGAACAATAGAGTATGCTTAAATAGCTTCTATCCAATACAGCCAAAGAAGCATGTGATATTTAAAGTGACTTTGGATTTTAAACCATGTTGTTAAAACTAGAAGCAAAAGATTGTGATGAAAACATTTGTGGGGAATGACCAGACCATATCAGTGATTTTTTTTTTTTTTAAATCAAACAGTGACATTATTATATAAAGGTGGTTTTGACGAGACCTGTCGTAACAGTTGAAGTCGTCGAGCCAGCAGCCTTTTTTGACCAGGCGGATGGTCCCGGTGGAGTTCAACCAGGAGGCGTAACAGTGCAGTCTCTTGTCCTTCTCCCCCTCACACCTCTCAAAGCCACTCTGATTGGTTTTCTCTGTCCGCCAGTTATCATTGTAGTAGACACACTCTCTGGTCGCCACCTCCGCATGACTGGCTCCTGATAGAGAAAGACAGACATAGAGATATTAATACATTGAATCATTTTTCAATTTAATACATTGGCCAGGGACAATTTTCTAGTCTAGAACCCAGAAATCAGTTGCACTTCCGATTCCATCGTCCTGAAGTCAATGGCTGTGTTTGGAAAATGGATGGATGATTCAGCTGGGGGCGGCATTTCATGAGTGGGAATTCATTTGGCAGGCTCTCACAGTGCATTATGGGTATTCTCTAGCTGTTGAGCGTACATCGGTTGTACACTCGTAATCACGGTACATTGTGGGATTGAATGAGTGTACTTGATAATGTCCACTATGGTTTCGGACACCACTACAAATGACTGTCCCCTTTTGTTGCATTTAAGGGTATAGGGGGTCATTTCGGACACAGCCAAGTTTTTGGTTAAATGCCGGAAATAAGGTCTGTGGTGAACACATGCTTTAAGATATTTTCACATTTTATTCTATGACGTAAAATACATCAGTAATACCCCCTTGTGATATTTTTTTAAAAAGCTTTTACTTGTCTTGTAATAGGGGGTTGCTAACAAGTGTCTAAATGAGACTATATAGGTTGTCAGGGATGTTACGTCTTCAGGCTAATAGGTAAACTCATCTACTCCCTCGCTTTCATAAATCACGCTCTTGCAAACTCTTATAACTCAAACTTTCTGAGAAAATCAATGTTTTTTTTTGTTTTGTTTCTTTAAATAAGGATTTAAAGAGCTGTCGGGAGCTTATTGGTGGTGACTGGAGTCATGCGACTTGTGTAGTTCGTTTACAGCCTACATTTAACTTTTTACTTCTAGCGATTGTATTTAGGCTTCAAAATTCATAAAAGTTCATCTGTGAATCTCAACATGAACAAAAAGTGAATTAAAATTATAAACTTTTGTTGGTCACAGAGCTTTTTTCGGCAATAATCCAAAAAGCAATGAAAAAATCTTATTGGGGTTTTGTTGAGTGAAAAAGGGTCATGCTAACTTCCAGGTTGAGCTAAAAAAATACATCAATGCAGCGCTCTATTAAGAAAAATATATTTTAAAATGTCTTCTGAAGCTCACTGGGATTCACTTATGTCCACCTTTTTAATGCATTGCACAGTAGTTACAATAAACTAGTGTATTAGAAAACAAAATATAAAACCATAGTGTATGCAAACAAATGAAGCATTGCAAATGATTTGCAACAAAAGACAAATGTTTTGCTTTTGCTATCTTTAAAAAATATATATATATTGGAATGCATAATGCATTAGAAGTGTGGCTGCATCTATCCAGGTATTAGTCAACAAATAACTGAACAACTATTATATCAAATATTGGTTTTCATAGTTGCACAGTAGTTCAATAGATAACAAGCAACATTTACCTGTCAATCAAAGCCTAATGAGACATTTGAACACTTAAAAACCCTTCATCAGAAACCCCAGTGTGTGTTCAACTAGCCATCAAACCTCAGTACCAAAACACACAGCCACAAACCACATGCTTCAGGGGTTGATGATTTAAGACCCGTGAATTGAGTTTCTGTGGTCTTTAAGAAAACCACCAAATCAAATCCAGATGTCGGATCAGCTGTCAAAAGGCACTTCTTCAGATAACCGACTGCGTGCATCACCGCACACATTTGCACAAAGAACTGGGTCATGGATTGTGAGATGTTTACATAGCATAAGATCCACACAACAGGCGAGGAGAAAGACCTCATAGGGTCAGATTTAAATGGGGGAAAATACAGATTATGACATAATGTTGGATGGGCTACACCGACAAGGAGGTTTATGCTCATTGCATGCTTTAAAAAATAAAAATAAAAACAAAGCCTGCCCCTTTAAATTCGACGTATAGCTGCCGGCCACCCATCCCCCCTGCAAATGTGACCCCACCTACTCACTAAAGCACCCAGGATTCAACAGAAATAAGGGCTACAAGAGCTTCAGCACCAGGGTTCATGGTGTAAATTGATGTTCATCATGCTTTTAATGGCTAATTCTTGCCTATAGATCTGCACATGTTCGATCTATAGCTTCTTTGTCACTGATACTGGGTGTCACATGATAAGAGTGAATTACATCAGCAGCCCCCTACTTAAAACCCACAGCACTCCACTTTCCTCATTCACACACACACACACACACACACACACACACTGTGACACACACAGTAGTGTATTTCTAAGATCCCCTGTGGTGCGCTTTCACGCCGAAGCGCCCAGATTTTACCTTTCTTCACCCTGTCACCACCCCGCAGCTGACACACACGCTGATCTAGAGGGGTGTATCAAAGACTCTTTTGTTTTGAGGGGGTTTCCTCCTCACAGCGACCTGTAAGGGACTCCTACAAATCAGCTTTAAGGATAAGATATCCTCACTGTTCCTTAAAATAATTATCAAAATCTATACATCAGCATCAATAACTGGACAAAGCAGAACCTTTGTCTGGTCAAACAAACAGACTGGACTAAGGGAAATCAAAAGTGGCTATATCAAAGGACACACACACAAATATTCATCTTATATATTCATCTCTCTCTCTCTCTCTCTCTCTCTCTCTCTCTCTCTCTCTCTCTCTCTCTCTCTCTCTCTCTCTCTCTCTATATATATATATATATATATATATATATATATATATAGCCACTTTTTATTAGATTTATATTCTTATATACATTAATTTAATCTAACTTTTATTTGTGTTTGTTTTTTATGTCACTACACAACCTCAGCCTGTTATTATTATTTACTCTTAATGTGGCTTGTCTTTTTAAACAAAATTGAACGAAAGATACATGGATTCATTATTATTAATAACATTTGTATTTCTTTTCTGTCTTTTTGACACCATTAAACCCAATGATCAACCTATAAGCATTAGACAAGTTTTTATTTGCCTTTATTAAAATAATTATTTAAAAATAAATTAATATTTTTTATTTGACAGCACCGGCACTGAACCTGATGCTTACTTTAGTGTTATTGTTATAATTTTTTTTTATATTTAATTAATTTAGTTTAATCTCTGTTAAAGTGCATTGCAGTTTTGAATGAGCTCATGACTATAATAATAATAAATACATAAATTAAAAGTGCTTTAAATATAATACAATATTGTGTTTGTTTATATTATAAAGGACTGAACACAATGTAGAAAAGCAACAATCCCAGCCAAGAAATGAGAGATGATTATTATTTTATATCTAAAATGTCTTATAAACCTGCCCTGAAAACAAACCAAGTTGGGAAACCAAATGTTGCATGAAAACATGAGGTGAGTCTGCTAAATGTTTTGTGGAGAGCGATTGTTTCAACACGCCACCAGCTGTTTTTTACTTTGTGCCCATTGAGCCTTTAAACAACCAGAAATCTCTCACGAGAAACTTTACAACAGCCAGGTCGAGCTACCTGAAGAACCACAAGTAAAGAACTATATCAAAGTACCCACGTGAATGAACAACAGATTAATGTTACATTGAACCCAAACACTCGCTGGAATGGTTTGGTAACACTGGCCGTGTTTCCAAACCTGGTGCGCTGCCTACCAAGGTAGCATTATTGGGCTTCACGTGCGAACTAGAACGCTGTCTAGATAGGCAGCTGACTAGGTTTAGTAACAAAGCCAACGAGATACTATCGTATTAATTGAAGATGAACCAAATCTCTGTAAACGAACGCCTTACCTGTGCACCAGATGAGTGCAAAAGTCAGCCAGGGAACAAACATATTCCTTCCTTCGAGGATCTAAATGGCGCTAAATGTTGTCCTTTATGCCGTGAAAGCATTTAAGAATTAAATAAAACACTTGAACGCGAAGGAGCTGCGGGCCTGCGCGCGTTTCTTCAACGCTACGATAACAACACGAGCTCTCATTCACAACAACACAATGTATCCCTCAGAAGCGAGCAGATCGGAAATAAAGTCCCTGATGCCACAATCATCCAGCAGTTCATCCTGCCCGGGCCAGCATGGAGAAGCTCGTGGTGGAGCGCGAGTTTGGCGGACGCTTGGAGTAGAAGCGAAGCCCCCTTGTGTGCACGAGCTCGTGTGTTTCTCCCCCTCTGCCGGGGCAGTTGGAGGGGGCAGGAGGGACTGACATACGAAAAGCTGAACAGCGTCCAAAATGGCTCCTGAGAGCCACAGCAGCGGTGCCAGCGGGAAACCCGGATGTTCACCAGGGCTAGTGTGTGTGTGTGTGTGTGTGGATTCACTGCTGCACTTCATCATCACAAGTCAAACGACAGGAAAAAAGAAAGAAAAAAAATTCTACTAGAAACTTGATTAAGTTCAATTGCAGTTACTATTTTTAATTGTATCTATTTAAAATTCATTAAAACAATAAACCAATTAATTAAAATACAATTATCCTATACAATTGAACAATAAGGTTCATTCAATTGCATTATTACTGCCCCCATTTTTAATGTTAAATTAAACATTGTGGACTTTAAAGTAATGGCACATCCCACTCGAATAAAGGCACAACAACCCAATAATTAATAATAAATAAAATATTGTCCTATATAGTCTACTTAAACAAAATGTATATTATTTCAAAATACATAAAAAGGGTGGACTTTTGCCCTAATATATATTAGTGCTGTCAAATAGATTAAAGTTAAAAAGAACAGAATTTATTCAAAATATTATTTTAATTACTACCACTATTAATATATATATATATATATATCTCAATTTAACACATCCTTGCAGAATAAAATAATACATTTCTTAAAAAAAAAAAAAGAAAAGAAATTACTGACCCCAAACTTTTTAACAGTGGTGTAAATTATAACAAAATATTTCTATTTTAAATAAATGCTGTTCTTTTTTTAACTTTTTATTTATCAAAGAATCCTGAAAAGAGTATTACTGGTTATAAAAAAAGAAAATAAATAAGCAGCACAACCGTTTCCAACATTGATAATAAATCAGCATATTAGAATGATTTCTGAAGGATCATGTGACACTGAAGACTGGAGTAATGATGCTGAAAATTCAGCTTTGATCACTGGAATACATTTACTGTTCAAACAGTGCTATTGTAAAATACACGCAAATATCACCTGATACTAAACGACATTATTTTATGACAGGGATGGACTTTTAAATTGAAAGTCATGCTGATCTTGGTCAGGTCAAATGTTTTCTTCGCTACAGATTGTGAGAGAGTGAGAGAAACCCCCAGCGCTGGCTGACCCCGGAGGTCATGGCTTTGTCCTCTCTGTTCCCTCCGCTAACAAAAAAACTTCAGAGGGTCACATTCCACCCCACAGATCCCCGGATACTCAGCTGTCATGAACAAACCCAGGATATTCCCCTCTCACAGACTTACCAGCACAAAGACTCGCACTGTTGTCCAAGCAAGGAGCAAACAGGACTGTTACCTTGAGATTTAGAGGGTTAATTCTCCCAAAAATGAAACTTCTGTCATCACACTCATGCCGTTCCAAACCCGTAAGACTTTTGCTCATCTTCAGAACACAAATGAAGATCTTTATGTTGAAATCTGAGAGCTCTTTGTCCCTCCATTGACAGCTCCGCAACTGACACTTTGACGTTTCAAAAAGTTCATAAAGACATCATAAAACTAATCCAAATGAATTCAGCAGTTTAGTCAAAATTTTCTGAAGAGACTCAATCGCTTTATATGATCGACAGATTTAATTTAGGCTTGTAAAAATCATTACTGGTCAGTATATTACAGCCATCATACACTGAAAAAAAAAGAAAATAAATATAGCTGCAAGCAGCGATGACGGGCCAAAGCCCCAGCGCAACCCCCACCCCGGTTTACACTATCCCGATTTACTGCAGCCAACTGATGCCACCATGACTGTGAACCACAAGGTTTATATATATATATATATATATATATATATATATATATATATATATATATATATATATATATATATATATAAACAAAAGCATTTTGAAAGTGACAATTGTTTTTCAAACATCCATAATAGCCAACTTCCTGTTGGGCTGGTGTGTTAGTGTGCGAAAGTTGTTTGGCCCGATGAGATCCATAAGTGTATGAAGTTTGGTTACTGTAGGTGAAAAATGGTGTGCTAACAGAGCCCCTCAAATTCAACCCTCTAAAGACAGAAACTTCATACCTTCATGTGAAAGTCATATAGGTTTGGAATGACATAAGTGTGGCGAAAATCCAGCTTTTAATGTTGTTTATTTGTCTATGTGGTGTTTTTAATATGCTTTAAGACAAACCATGTGTAAATTCATAAGTCGACACCATTGCTGAGTATTTTCTCCTTAAAACTGCAGTGAACCAAAGACAGTCTCAAAAACACGCTTTGAAATCGCTCGTGTTTCTGACGTCACAAACTACCTTGTAACCAATCAGATCAACTTGTGATCGTCAAAGAGTAGTGCTGAGTCCCAATTCGCATACTATCCGTCCTAAATAGTATGCGAAACTAGAATTAGTACGTCCCAAATCGTAGCATGTTGAAATGTTAGAATTCGAAGTGCAGATCAATGCACACTCTAACGGCTAATATTGCCCACAACCCATTGCGTGCGGGAGGGAGGAGCTTTGCGGTGATGATGGTGATGTAAACCTGGCAGTCGGATGCAGCAACGGAGATGCGCCCTCAGTTTTTAAGTGTAAGAATTCAAATGTTTAACCCTAATTAAAGTTATGTTTTATTGTCTCGTAATATTAATGGGTTTATGTTGTGCCAAAAAAGTACCGTGTTTATCTTGTAGGGTCCGACGAAGATACCGAGCGCCTCATTGCAGGCTACAAAACAATAAATAAAAAGGCTCTAGTAGCCTACAGTGTCATGCAAGTGTCTTTTTTTATGTATTTCTGTTTCTGTCTGACTTATTTGTAGGCTAGTAATACTGTGGCTGTACATATGTTAACTTTATCAGTCCAACCAAAGAAACATGGTTACTACACTTTTACTATAGTAAAAGCATGGTTCATTTTCATCGGGGTATTTTTAAGTATTATACATAAGTATAAGATTAAGTATAAAATACGTTAAACAATAGTTACACTATAAACTTTAAATATTTTAACTCAGAAAATAAGTAGCGCTAGCTTTCGTTACACACATTTGCACATGAACGTCAGAACCAGCCGCCTCACAAACGACCTGCGTTTGGTTGATCTACGACGACGCCCTGCTTCACTCCTCAATTTGGTAAACACATTGTAAATGTATTGTGGAAAAAAAGATGGGAATAGTAAATAAAATTATATTGGATATATAAGAATGAATGGAATGTTAAATGTTTTGTTAACAGTCGCGGTGTGCGTAACTAGGCAACCACGTTCAAGTTCACGTTGCATGACGTCATCGAAGTATGTCCCAGAACGTGCATACTTTTTTGCTACACACTCAAAAGTATGTACTTTTTCATCACAAAAAAAGTACATACTTTTAGGTCGTAGTATAAGTAGGCGAATTGGGACTCAGCCTAGATCTCTGAGCTGAGTGAGTGAGTAAGTGGAGGCGGGGCTCATTTGCATATTCATAGAACCGCGTATACTAAATGAGGGAAGGGTGTCGAGTTACATTCAAGATATTTTAAGGCATGAATTAAACATTTTCAAGGAAAAAAAGCTTAAATATGTAATTTTGGTGATCAAAGGTGAGTTTTAAGGGATAAAATGATGGACTACAGGGGGACTTTAAAGTCTATAACAGTTGTGTGGTGACTTTCCATGTCCTTTTCAATGCCTTGCCTCCTGGCTCCCCAAGTTAGATCTTCGCCATTATCCTGTTTCCTTAGATAATGTTTATTTTATTGGCATTTTAGCCAAATTGCCTGATCCATGGGCTTTGACCTTTGAATAAGTTTAAAGCTCCAAATACTTTAATTTGATTGTCCACTGGACCACTTTAGACATTCCACTAACTGCAGCAGCCATATCACCCTGTAGCTGGACTGGTCAGTACCTGGGGTGTGTTTCCCATACAATGACGTAACTCACTGCTTCACTATCATAGTACGATGCATCATTATAGAAATCAACTAGCTAGTCATGACTGTTTGCCGAAACCATATTGTCGCAAAGTGGTTGTTCAACCACGTCGGTTTATGACGTCATGCACGTGGAGGAGTAATAACTTCTTTTAATGAAACTGTTTGAGATCAATTTAACTCTTTAAAAACGGTGCTTTAAATCTCTTGACAAACTAAAAAACGTAAATGACATTTGTATGTATTCTAAATAAAAGACACAGTTGTACTGAATGCCAACTTGCTTATTTTGCTCAAGATAAGGATTTATTAAGTTCGCATGTCATGCAAACAAGAAACTCTGCTTCTAACCACAGCTCGAGAGCTGTCATTCTGACGGGGCGGGGACACTATACTGTCAAAAACCACTGTCCTTCGGATGAGACGTTAAACCGAGGTCTTGACTCTCTGTGGTCATAAAAATCCCAGGATGTCCTAAATAAAATAAAATAAAAATAAAATAAAAAAAAAAGAGTAGGGGTTTAACCCCGGCATCCTGGCCAAATTTGCCCATTGGCCTCTGTCGATCATTATGGCCTCCTAATCATCCCCATATATACTGATTGTCTTCATCACTCTAGGGGCTTTCGCACAGGATAGTTCCAGGTATTAGCCACCAGGATGGTTCCCCGAGAACTAATGGTTCCCCTAGGAACGTTTTCCTGCAGTAGGAACTCTGAAGTCACATAAGCCGCACTTGTTGTTGTGACTTATTTTGATGGTGCTGAGAACGCCAGAGCCTGAGCAAACACTGCTCGCATTCTCTTTGTTCATTAGTTTACGATCTGTCTAACAGTCCTGTCTAATACGATATTAGATAGAACTGTTATACATAGAAAGTAGACAGTAATGAAAAGGTATTAGCGAATGCCATGTGGTTGATGTTCAGAGATGCTAGCTGAGCAGAAATACATAATCATGTTTCTCTTGGTCTCCTCAAAGTTGCGTTGGATTTTCTCCTCAGCGTGAAGGTTAAGAGGTCCATCTATCACTGTTTTCCATGTTCGTAGAGTTAGTTTGTGGAGTAAATATATAGGCTATAATCTGTGTTTACATAGCTTTTTTTTTTTTTTAAATGGAGAGTTGCTGGTGTTTCGCGTGCGTTCGGCCAATCAGCGTCACTAACGTCACGGATAGTTCCTATAGCACTGGTTTAGACCGACTCTCTAGTAGGAGTAAATTTGTTCCTTCAAAAGGAGTTCCTAGAACTAAAATCGTTCCTAGTTCCTGCGGTCCGAATGCGCCAAAATCCGGGAACTTCCACCAATAGTTCTAGGAACGATGAAAAGGTTCCTTCGATGCGAAAGCTCCTTATACTGTAACAAGCACCGTACTTTGGATAAGACATGAAACCGAGATCCTGACTCTCTGTGGTCATTAAAAATCCCAGGATGTCCTCGAAAAAAAGAGTAGGGGTTTAACTCCGTCATCCTGGCCGAATTTGCCCATTGGCCTCTGTCCATCATTATGGCCTCCTAATCATCCCCATATATACTCATTGGCTTCATAATTCTGTCTCCTCTTCACCAGTAAGCTGGTGTGTGGGTGTGTGTGTGTGTGTGTGTGTGTGTGTGATGTCCATCATCCAGGTGGTGCTGCACATTGGTGGTGGTTGAGGATTTTCCCCCCTTCCAGGTAAAGCGCTTTGAGTGCAGAGAAAAGCGCTATATAAATGTAACTTATTATTATTGTTATAATATAAGTAACTTTGCACCTACATGTCAACTAGCAATCATTAGAGTATTAGTAGACTCTGTCTAACGTTGACCTGTTGTTGCAAAGTTAAATATAGTTAGTAGAATGTCTAAAGTGGACCATCGGAATAAAAGTAACCCAGATTCTTTAAACTTTGCACCTTTTCATCTGTTCCAAGATTGCTGGAATGTAAAATGTTGGAATGTAAACTATAAATTGTTTATTAAAGGCCTCAAATGGGTTTTGGCATAACCACAATGATAATGACACTTTAAACAGCATCTAATTATCAGTTACAGGGACAGAAATGGCTGATAATCTTCCCACCTCTCCTCGTCTCATCAAAACTCACTTACCTGTTCAGTTCTGGAGAGCCTTCTGAGAGCAGAACTCAAGGGTAAAGTACTCTGGGTCTTTTGACTGCTAGAATAGATGATAAATGTAATCATATCTGCCAAAATCTGACATTCTATTGGATATTGTCTTCATTTAGATTTAAAAGAATAGCTTTTGAAACTTCCTTTTCAATAAATGTGACCAATGAGAGGCTTGCTTATGTCTTGAGGTTTCTAATAATGCCTAATATTTCCATGCAACTAATTTGAAACTTGAGTTCTCTGAAAAGTGTAAATGTTGCTCTATAGGGCTACCAAAATATTGCGTGTCAACAGAGCCTGAACCAGTGGGCCACTTTCAATATTATCTACTCTATAGACAAACTGAAAAATGGCAGGTGTTTGTGAAACCTGTTTGGAAATAGTCATTATGCAAGGAATTACGTTTGGTCCCGCTGGTGGAACAGAAATAACTCGCTGCAGCTTTAATAAAAGTTAAGTAGTTCTGTAATGAATGTAATGAAATTGTAACTCTCTGGATAGTTTTGCATAATACAACATAGGCCTATATCATAGCAAGTCCTGTGATATGTCATAATATATATTTTTTTCTTTCACTTATTCCAGGTTGTGTATGTAGCACGTAATGCAAAAGACAATGCAGTTTCCTATTTTCATGTTGATCGAATGAACATGGTACAGCCTGAACCAGGAGATTGGAACAGCTTTATACAGAAATATAGGAAAAGTAAGTAGATTGATCAATCACAGCTTGGGTGCAATCTATAATTTTAATGTCTTGATTAAAAAGGATGTTATAAATATAACATTGAGAATGTAAATATATTTCATTTCTTAATTACAACCCCTACATTATCAATCAAGAACTTTGTCTTGGAGGTTTTGTTTTCACGTCAGTAATTTCCCGCCAGACGTGTTTGGTCCTTGGTATGATCATGTCAGCGGATGGTGGGAGAAAAAAACAGACATATTCTAACCTACTGTACTTGTTCTATGAGGATCTGGCTGAAGTAAGTTAAATTCACAAAGTGACAATTTTATCAAGAGTAGAAATATGTCTAAAATGTGTATTTGCCTGGTCTTTTCCAGGACACTGGACGTGAGGTGGAACGTTTGAGCTCCTTCTTGGGTTTGTCCACTTCAGTCGAAGAAAGGGAGAAAATAACAAAAGGGGTTCAGTTTGATGCCATGAAACAGAACAACATGATCAACCATGTCACAATCCCTTTCATGGACTTCAAGATCTCACCCTTCATGCGGAAAGGTTAATAAACCGCTGAATCCTCTAATTATCTTCTTCTGAGTTCTGTCCTTTGACTTGCTTTTCTCTTCTTGTTATTTGTGTTCCAAAAGGTAAAGTCGGAGACTGGAAATGTCACATGTATGTTACAAAAATGTAAGTTAGAATCTGCCTTGTGAATTGAGTAAATGTATAGTTAAAAGTTATTTAGTAGATCTATTTGGTACCATGATGACAAATAAAACTGAGTAGACCCATTGTGTTTAAATCACTAACATTTTTTGAATAAATCAAATTAAAAATATTCACGAGTAATGGGATCTTACTTCATTTGAATCCACTAAAAATATAAGCAATAGTGCACATACATGTTTCATAACTAATGAAATTTACAGTTATTGAGCTTAACTGAATAAAGACTGAACTGAATTGAGATGAATAATGACACTATAGTCTTTTTAGAGCTGCTTTACAGCAGAATTTAAATTAGTCTCATATTTGATGGTTAGTGTAGCGGGATAGTTTGTACATTGGAAAAACCATTATGCCTATGGAGAGTCCCCGTAAACCACATATCCAAGTGTGTGTGTGAGAGAGAGAGAGATTGTGTGTAAGTGTGAGTGCAAGAGTGAGTTTTGTGTTTCTACCCCTGCCGTTCCCGCACAAGGTTGCAATTCTTAAATGTGATCTAACAAAGGTAAAGAGAAAATATTAACCATATATGCTGTTTATATTGCTTGTAATTGGGATGAAGTAAACATCTGTTGAGTATTTTTACATAAAATTGTTTGATTGTGTTGAATTAAAAACCCAAAAATGCAGCGGGTCCATCAGACCCACGAACACTGGCTGATTAACAAAAATATGAACACCTCACAAGGGTTATGCCTGGCTCACACTACAGGGGTTTTAGGCTGCTTTCGACCGGTTCCGATGTTCGGCGCAGATTATCTGGTAATGTGAGGCGTTCACAAATCGAATCTTGCACCTCCCTATCTGCTCACACAAATCGGGCTCGCCCCGATCACATCAAACATGTTTGATTTTTAGGATTTTAAATCGGGATGAGCAAGACTGTGATTGCGTCAGTACTGCCAAAATAGCCAATAAGAAACAAGTAGGGCTGTCGTGGTGAAGGAATTTCCCTTGAGGTAATTTTGAGTGATTCAACAGAGCGATGCGTTATCATCTCCATTTATTTATTGCTAAATAAATAAGTGTTACGCTGTGGTCAGCAGGCATGAAGACGAGTACATGTTCAGTAATGAAACCAAAACTAAAAAGTTACATTTACATTTACATTTACAAACAGTTACATTGTTACGCCACCAGGTGGCGGGAAGGGACAGTCTTTGAGTGAGTCATTAAACTGTTCATTCAAAGGAAATGTAAAAAAAATATGCGTATTCATTCAAAGATAGATGTAATGAAACAAGCTGTTAATTATTTTAATATTTAATTTGAACTTTGAGCTCCACTTTACAAGGCTCAGCTGAGCAGCAATGCGGCACATGGGCAACGCTGAAGCTGATGCGTCACTTCATGATCAATGGCATTGATTCATTGTATTGACCAGCGCTGACGCCATTCATTAGACATATCCTTAAATGTTAATATTCGTTTCTCTAAATACCTGGCTATGTGTAAATGTGGCCTAAAACTCCTGTAGTGTGAGCCAGGCATTAGCTAGCATTTTCACATCTCTAAAGTAATCTTGTCTTACCAGGAAATCTTTGATGAGGTCCTCCACTGCTTCTCCTATGTAAAGGATGAGACATTTAAGTGCAATCTCCCTCTTTGTGGCGGTGTCAGTATCCTGCATCAAGATAGTAAAAATGAATATAACTGGTTAAGTCGATCCATTCATTTACTGTGAGTGTGTCAAGGTTTGTTAAGTTTGAGATTGAGAGCTAGTTTATGTAGGAATGAATGAATGGGAATGGTCATGCACATGGATGCATTCAAAAGTAGAGACATTCAGGAGGGTATGTGGTAAGAAGGGTAGGGCCGGACATTATGGTCAACAATCTTTATCACAATATACGTTATCAGTTGATATAATAATCATTACGATATGATTCAATAGTGTGTCAACCCTATTAACGCCACAAAAAAAAAGTTTACTGCCCCCCAGTGTCCTCTGGCTAGTACTACACTTTTTTGAAAACCAACCGACATCAACCGATTGGCGCCAATGCAGCAATACTTATATACATACAAGCCATAAATAAATGGCCATTGTGTGTGTCGCCAGTCACAACTGTTAGCCAACCTTACCATTAATCACACGTGTAATCCAGTCCCTTTACATGTAGCTCATTTATTTAAGTTAGTTGTTGATCAGGTTAACTTCTACGGTTTTGATGTTATTCTTATGACGCTGACTCGAGATACGTTCAATGATTAAACGTTCAGGTTTAACTTACCATTGTAAAATCAAAATAAGCCATGGGTAAACTTATGTTCCCTTTTGTAATTGGTCAGGAATTGATTAACGTCGACATATTAACGTTAACTTACCTAGTGTAAACTAAGCTAGCTAACACCAAGTTATTCAAACTAACGTACATATACTTATTTACCAGAGAAAGTCAGCAGAGCAACATGTCTGGCATAAAATTTACAGGCTACTTAATACAGCAGCACATTTAAATGGTTGTTTGTTTCACTTACTTCAGTTTTTTTCCGCAATGCAACCGATGATTCTCTCTGGTGCAGGAAAGTGATCGACGGAACGTAGACTTGAAGAGTGGTCTGGTGACTGGTCGAGATTCGACATTAATGCCCATGCGCTGCGCTGGCCTGTGTGTAACCAAGTTGAAATTGTACATTTGTCGAAACAAATATTTCTTAGTTGAGCTCTTAATAAAAATATTTATATTTAACAATGTTTTGAACGAAAAAATATTACCTGAAAAATAAAACAAATAATGGTAAAATGAATTGAAAGACTAATTATTAATTGGATGAATGAAAACCTTTTTTTCATGTGTACATGCATTCATATAAGGCATGTACAATTACAATATAAATATTTGAAATTAAACAACATTTTGCAAATATGCTACATAAATAGTAAATTTTTTCTAAGCTACCTGGATCCGACCGTTGGTTGTTGACTTCAAGATTGCCATCCGCTGCTTTTTTTGTGGGGGTAACCCGTCCACTCCTGCACTGTCCTGTTGAAGGAACAGTGACCAGGTTTAATGAGTGATTCTTAAAGAAAATCTAAAGAAAAATTGCTTCTACCATTTCGATATGAGGCGTCTGAATTGAAAAGGATATGATTCGCATCCCAGATTAAATTATTAAAGTATTTAGTTTCTAAATCTTAGTTAAATTGAGAGATAGGAGGGTCTATAATGCTCTTTTCCGGGTCGGGTCGGCTGGGACCTGGGCTGAAGTCTGTTCCGAGTTCTCCGGTTTGGTTGTGAAGTGGTTATCTGAGGGGCTGGATGGTTGTAGCACCTCAGTTCCACACACAGTTTTTGTGGAGTTGCATGACACAGAAAAGCTTGAGGCTTCTGCTGCAGCAGCTACTGCCTTCTAGGGGGCTTTAGTTTTGGCCTAGCTCCGATCATGTCTGGCATTGGTGCTCCATGTGAGGTGCATGTGAGCACCTTTGAGGCAGCCACTGGTGCCCTCAGAGACTGGATGGGCATGGGTGTTTCTAAAGTGGCCTTTTTCAGATGTTTAGTCAAATGTTCAGGGATCCTGAGTTTTCCTCTTTTTTGGGACCCTATGAGCACAGGTGCTCCCTTTGGGGACACAGCAGGCACAGGTTCTTCCTTTGGGGACGCAGCAGACACAGGTGCTCCCTTTGGGGACGCAGCAGACACAGGTGCTCCCTTTGGGGACGCAGCAGGCACAGGTGCTCCCTTTTGGGACGCAGCAGGCACAGGTGCTCCCTTTGGGGACGCAGCAGGCACAGGTGCTCCCTTTGGGGACGCAGCAGGCACAGGTGCTCCCTTTGGGGACGCAGCAGACACAGGTGCTCCCTTTGGGGACGCAGCAGGCACAGGTGCTCCCTTTGGGGACGCAGCAGGCACAGGTGCTCCCTTTGGGGACGCAGCAGACACAGGTGCTCCCTTTGGGGACGCAGCAGGCACAGGTGCTCCCTTTGGGGACGCAGCAGGCACAGGTTCTCCCTTTTGGGACGCAGCAGGCACAGGTGCTCCCTTTGGGGACGCAGCAGACACAGGTGCTCCCTTTGGGGACGCAGCAGACACAGGTGCTCCCTTTGGGGACGCAGCAGGCACAGGTTCTTCCTTTGGGGACGCAGCAGACACAGGTGCTCCCTTTGGGGACGCAGCAGACACAGGTGCTCCCTTTGGGGACGCAGCAGGCACAGGTGCTCCCTTTTTGGACGCAGCAGGCACAGGTGCTCCCTTTGGGGACGCAGCAGGCACAGGTGCTCCCTTTTGGGACGCAGCAGGCACAGGTGCTCCCTTTGGGGACGCAGCAGGCACAGGTGCTCCCTTTGGGGACGCAGCAGGCACAGGTGCTCCCTTTGGGGACGCAGCAGGCACAGGTTCTTCCTTTGGGCACGCAGCAGGCACAGGTGCTCCCTTTGGGGACGCAGCAGGCACAGGTGCTCCCTTTGGGGACGCAGCAGGCACAGGTTCTTCCTTTTGGGACGCAGCAGGCACAGGTTCTTCCTTTGGGGACGCAGCAGGCACAGGTGCTCCCTTTGGGGACGCAGCAGGCACAGGTTCTTCCTTTGGGGACGCAGCAGGCACAGGTTCTTCCTTTTGGGACGCAGCAGGCACAGGTACTCCCTTTGGGGACGCAGCAGGCACAGGTGCTCCATTTGGGGACGCAGCAGGCACAGGTGTTCACATGTGTTCACAGGTGCTCTATTTGTCATTTTGTGTTTCTGTGAAAAAATACTAACAGTGAGGCTAAAAGGATATGCTATGGGGGAAATAGGTTGCTAATACAATGCTAAATATATGTAGCCTACAATAACAATTTTAGGGAAAGAAATAACATTACGATTTCTAGAAATCCATTTCAGTAGTAATGTTACATTGGGTTTAATTCGTGTTTTAAATGAGATCTACCAATATATATTGTTAGAGCCAAGAATTTTCACGCGAATAAATGCATAGATCCGCAAAACGTTCGTGTAATGGTCTGGTGGTTAGAACTTTTGCCAAGCGTGTTAGATGTTAAGGGTTCTAATTCGCTCTCGTATAGGTTTTTTTTTTTTTCTTCTTTTTTTCTCATCAAAACCGAATATTTTCGTCAGTGGTTACAGTATAAAGCAGGGACACGTTTGTGTGCATTTTTGTGATGATTTCACTGGAACGAATAGTCTCCGCAACGACGTTAAGTGATAGATTGAAGCACGCGTCCGTGTGAAGACTGTGCGCGAGACTCAAGAGAACACTGAAGACACTGATAGCAGAGGAAAAGCACTGATTTAGCGCTAGATCGTCTCTTATTAAATAACGAACTAAATGAATGCTAGTTAACTGGAGATGTTTTATTTATTTGTATTAGGTAGCCTATCCATGCCTCGAAATGTCCCAGCCGGCGAATCAACGTCAGGGACCAAGGTTGAATCAATGTTGAATTGTGTTTCGGCTTTGCAAATTGAATCAACGTTGATATCGTGCCTGCTAGTTTTGTTGGTGACTCCTATGTTCTGGCATCTGTTGCAGTATCATGCCTGCTTGTCTTGTTATTGTGTAGCCTAGATATTATTTGGCCAAGAAATCTAAGTTTGTGCTACAACCATAAAACACAAGTTTTTGAACACTTGTGAATGTGATCCATTTATATACACAGTATCAAGAGACCAGTGGTGGAAAGAGTACAAAAAAAAAAAAAAAAAAAAACATACTCAAGTAAAAGTACCATTACATTCCAAAAAATGTAGTGTGAGTAGAGTAAAAAGTACTACTTTTTCAAAACACTACTTGAGTAAGAGTAAAAAAGTAGCTTATTTAAAAGTAGCCTACTCATGAGTAGGCTAGTGAGTACTGAGCTGCGGACCCCCTTATAAACACTGTGCACTACAATTAATGAAGTAAAAAAAAAAAAAAATATTGTACATACTGTACTTCACATTATCTTCTGTTCTTTGTCAGAAAGATTTAAGAATATATATCCATCTTTTTAAAATGCATCAAAACAGTTCACTCCACCATTTAAATCATATTGTCTGGAAAATAAAAACATTTAAAATTAGACCTAAGGCCACTGAGCCTGAGCATGCTTGTTACACATAAAATATCTATGTTCATAACTGTGCAAAGAATTCAAAAACCTTTATAAACTCATACGATAGTTCAGCATCACACACCATGAGATGGGTTAAATAGAGAGATTGAAAAAATACCCAATTTTTCTCCAAAACGGTACCAGTTTTTGTGTTCTGATAAAGAAACGAGAATCACTAATATTATCAGTTTACCTCACCTAATAAACTGAAAAAAGACTAAGATAGTGAGCTAAATTAAATATGTTACAATTTAAACGTAAGGCGACGCTACACAACAATCGAAAGAGATGAGTGGAGAGATGATCGCGCGCGCTCTGTTTCTGACGCACAACTTTTTAAACTATAATCTATATATCACAGTGTATAGGCTATGAGAAAGACACAAATAACTCCTATATGCATGTTCTTGCAATACATTTCTGAAATGTGATACATTTCTAAAAAAGAAATGTACAGGACTGCTGCAATGTGGGTGTTGCGATGGAGTTGCTAGGGTGTGCTGGGTGGTTGCTAGGTTGTCTGTCTTCGTTTTTTTTTACATGTCTTCTGCCCCCTGGTGGATGATTCATGCTCTTCAGGAAGGAAAAAAATCTTAATCTCAATCTAATTGTGAAAATGTCTGCATGTGTCGCAATGCACGTGTTTCTGCTGGGGAATCTATGCTGATTTTGACTAAGGATAACATTTTTTATTATTATAGATATTTCAAAATCATCATTTACTTATGTAAGCCTACATACTTAACCCTTGTGCATTGTTAGAATTTACATCCTTTCGTTATGTTTGTGGCTGAAAACAGCCACTACTTTAAACTGCTGTAAAAATGTATCAGATAAATATTTTTTTCAATTTTTTTTGCATTAATCTATTAATCAACCTCAGTCCTGCTCAAAAATATTAAATGTTTAAAAAAATTTCAGGATTTTAACTCTTTAATTGCCAAATTCGTAAATGATGTCACTGATTTGGGAGGAAAAAACACAAAATTACTCATTTTCAATATAAAATGTGATTGTGGACTGGATTTTTTTTTTACCTTTTATCACAGTCTTGGACATGTCAAAGATTAGAAACAACATTGGTTTTGATGCATTGTTAGTTTTTGTGCAGCATCAGATTTTAACTTTTTCTCCCTCATTTACTGTTCGTGGCTGTTTTTGCCCCATTGACTTCCATTATAACCACATTTTTTGATTGCAAAGCCATGACACCATATAATCATGCATTTTTGATTGTTGGTGGTTTTCCCTGTTGGGAAGAGGTAAAATTTGTAATTTTTACTGTTGATAACCGGGTGGCACCATTAACCCTTTAGATAGGCCTGTGCCAAAAAAAGCTTAGTTTCTGGCTTTTACATGGAGTTATATGGAGTATAACAGCATAATAAAGTGTGTGTGTGTGTGTGTGTGTGTGTGTGTGTGTGTGTGTGTGTGTGTGTGTGTGTGTGTGTGTGTGTGTGAACTCACCTCTATGCGTCTGAGAAAATCAAAATATGCACCTCAGCTCTCAGAACTGCATGGAGTAAACAAAAACAAAGTAAGTGTATTTATGCACCTGCTGCCTTTTGATGGTGAGAAATGCAGACTAAACAAAAACAAAGCAAGTGGATTTAAACGCGTGCATGCAAGCCTGCTGGTCATTTGATGGTGAGAAGAGCAGCAAGCAACATGAGAAAGGGCTTGACTTGTAGTGAAGTTTTAGAGATGATTATGCAGCCTGACCCCTCCAGCGAGCTGCAGGATGTATCGTCTTCTCCCTCTGACACCACAGACTCAGGAGAGTCAGATCCTGATTTGGATGTGGCACCCTCATCATCCACTCTAGCTTCCACTGAAGGCGAGGAGGATTCGGAGGATCTTGGATCTGGGTGGATTGGGAGAAACGGCGAAGTGTTGTTTTCCACCAACGCGGAGACAACTCTCTTTCTTCAGCCTGCCAGTGGCGTGACTCCAGGGCCGACACGCTATGCCATCACAAGGCATAGTCATACATGTTTGTATGACTGTACAAACATGTATGTGTTGACGCAAGTCATGCTGACAATGAGGTCAATCATCTCCTCCGTAAAAAACAGATTGAACACGGAATCCATGTTCTGGACCCTTGCGAAGGCATAGCGCGTCGGCCCTGGAGTCACGCCTCTGGCAGGCTGAAGAAAGGGAGTTGTCTCCGCGTTGGTGGAAAACCACACTTCGCCGTTTCTCCCAATCCACCCAGATCCAGGATCCTCCGAATCCTCCTCGCCTTCAGTGGAAGCTAGAGAGGATGATGAGGGTGCCACATCCAAATCAGGATCTGACTCTCCTGAGTCTGTGGTGTCAGAGGGAGAAGACGAAACATCCTGCAGCTCGCTGGAAGGGTCAGGCTGCATAATCATCTCTAAAACTTCACTACAAGTCAAGCCCTTTCTCATGTTGCTTGCTGCTCTTCTCACCATCAAATGACCAGCAGGCTTGCATGCACGCGTTTAAATCCACTTGCTTTGTTTTTGTTTAGTCTGCATTTCTCACCATCAAAAGGCAGCAGGTGCATAAATACACTTTGTTTTTGTTTACTCCATGCAGTTCTGAGAGCTGAGGTGCATATTTTGATTTTCTCAGACGCATCAAGGTGAGTTCACACACACACACACACACACACACACACACACACACACACACACACACACACACACACACACACACACACACACACACACACACACACACACACTTTATTATGCTGTTATACTCCATATAACTCCATGTAAAAGCCAGAAACTAAGCTTTTTTTGGCACAGGCCTATCTAAAGGGTTAATGGTGCCACCCGGTTATCAACAGTAAAAATTACAAATTTTACCTCTTCCCAACAGGGAAAACCACCAACAATCAAAAATGCATGATTATATGGTGTCATGGCTTTGCAATCAAAAAATGTGGTTATAATGGAAGTCAATGGGGCAAAAACAGCCACGAACAGTAAATGAGGGAGAAAAAGTTAAAATCTGATGCTGCACAAAAACTAACAATGCATCAAAACCAATGTTGTTTCTAATCTTTGACATGTCCAAGACTGTGATAAAAGGTAAAAAAAAATCCAGTCCACAATCACATTTTATATTGAAAATGAGTCATTTTGTGTGTGTTTTTTCCCCAAATCAGTGACATCATTTACAAATTTGGCAATTAAAGAGTTAAAATCCTGATTTTTTTTAAAACATTTAGTATTTTTGAGCAGGACTGAGGTTGATTAATAGATTTATGCAAAAAAAATTGAAAAAAATATTTATCTGATAAATTTTTACAGCAGTTTAAAGTAGTGGCTGTTTTCAGCCACAAACATAACGAAAGGGTAGTAAATTTGCCCACAGTGAACTGTTGAGTTTTTGAAAAATTTCAAAGCATTTTCCCAAAATATGTGTCAAAATAAGATTTGTCACCAAAAATCATCCCATTTGCTGAAACACAGAAAAAGTTATGGCCAAATTTAGACTCAAAAATACCCCATAGTGGATGAAAACATCCCCAACAGCACATAAGGGTTAAATCAAGATACTTTCACTTGAGAAACTAATTATCAAGTAACTAACTATCAAGATTCTGAAAAATGTTTGTGTAAAAAAATGATTTAATTCAAAGAGAAATCTCACTAAATTTTCATACATTTTTCAGAAAACAAGACTTTCTGCCATTTTGCTTATCAAGTTTATGTATCTTGAATTAATAATGTTGAGATATTTGTACGGGAAAACAAGACAAAAATACTTTTTTTTGCAGTGTATTTATTACAGAATGCCACTGAATGTTTGGAATTCTGGAAAAAAAAACTATGAGAACAACTCTTTCACAATTATTTCTTTCTCTATTCTTAGCTTATTGCCTCAGTACAAATACAAAATAAAACAAACAAGAATATTTGTGATGATTGCATATTCTTTTAAAATAACCGATTCATCATTGAGGATAAAAAGCACATAGCTATGTAATTCATTAATACAAAAAAAAGGGTAAAATTCTGATAATTTGATCTATGTTGTATAGAGAGCAAGGCTGCTTTAAAAGTTTAGAAATAGTTGACCACTTTGCGGATAGACTGAATGTTGGGATTCTCAGATTGCCACTCCATAAATGAGCAGTAGTTTCCTCTTTCCACAATGTACATGCGGCCACGATAGTTCGGCTCTTCGTACATGACCCAACTAAACCAGTAGAAAGAAAGAAAGAAAGAAAGAAAGAAAGAAAGAAAGAAAGAAAGAAAGAAAGAAAGAAAGAAAGAAAGAAAGAAAGAAAGAAAGAAAGAAAGACATTTTATGTGGGATACATGTATGATTTATGAGCTCTGCTGTGTGAATGACATTAAATCAGACACTGTTGCATTTGTGCATCTTTTAAATTGTACATTAAGTTGACATTTTTCAATCAAGTTAAACACTTTTACAAATGCTAAACTTGATGCAAATAATGTGGCAATAGGGATTCACATCGATTAATAATATATTGAGCTTTTGCTCTATGCAGTTTTGATTAAAACATATTTAATTGCTTTAAACAACGTATAGTTTTGCAACTATATAGTTTTTTTTTCTGAACCCATTGGTAGAAAACAATCCTTGTTTTAAGCATAAACTCACTTCATTTTAATAAATGTTTTCAGAAAATAAGACTTAATATCTTGTGTCATCTTATGTTTAGATGTTTGTTTGTACTGCAAAACTTGACAAATATACTATGTAAGAATTTTTTTTACCCAGTGCAAGCATTTTCCAACTCTTTCCACGGATGTGGTTTTTTTTTTTTTTTTTTTGTACATTTTAAATTTAACAAGAAATATATAATTTTGAACAAAAAGATGAGAAATTCACGTTTTTGTACGTCTGGATCGGGTTCAGAACGATGATGATCAAAACACAGATGGAGTAGATCGAGTCCATCAACACCCACAAACCTTCACTATGGCAAGCCGTTTTAACTTTTATTCATTTCCAGGATATGAATTGTTGATATCAAGAATTACATTTTTGATATCAACAATTACTTTTTTGATATCAACAATTGAATTCTTGATATCAACAATTGAATTCTTGATATCAAAAAATTGTTAAAACGGCTTGCCATACTTCACACTCCAATAGCTATAGTCCTATAGAGTCAACATTTCATTCGGTAACTTTAGGTAGTTTTGATTTATAGCCTATACTGTTTATCGATCACACTATTTTACATGTGCAAAAGCAATGCTTCTATCGCTGTTTCTGCTTCTTCTTCTCCGCCTGTGTTGATGAGTATCAACACAGAGTATATGCGTGATAGCACCCTCTAATGTATAACAGTGAAAACATGGATACATGGAAAATTCCGTCAATGGCGGGGAAAGAGTTAACTATTAAAGCGTTTGGGACATTGGAATAATAGTTCCATTCAGTTTCACTCGTGGATTAACATTGTTTGGCCCTGCAAGACTTACGCGCCGTCTCCGTAGACTTTAACGGAGTTGAGGCAGTTCTGGCTGATTCCAGTGCTCTGGAGGAAGGGACAGTCGTCACACAGTTCAACACACTGACCAGTGAAGTTCGGCTCCTCGAAAAGCTCCATCCTGTATTGCTCCCCGTGCTGACACACACAGAGAAGCACATTGTAGCAAGGTGAGTGACACATTACAAAAATATCATACAGTCAAGCCGGGATATAGTTCGCCCAAAAATGAAAATTCTGTCATCATTTACTCACCCTCAAGTTTTTCAAAATCTGTATGAGTTTCTTTCTTCTGAACACAAAAGATGATATTTTGAAGAATGTGGGTAACCAAACAATTGATGGACCCCATCGACATTTGGGAAATACTGTGTAAGTCAACGGGGTCCATCAACTTTTTGGTCACCGACATTTGTCAGAATATCTTTTGTGTTCAGCAGAAGAAAGCAATTCATTCAAGTTTTGAACAACTTCAGGGTGAGTAAATTAATTTTCATTTTTGGGTGAACTATCCCTTTAAGTCTTGTTTTTCAAAAAAAAAAAAAAAAATCATCAAAATTGAGAACAAATATCTGCTAATGGGATCACAAAAACTAAACTAAATTCAAATGGAAAACTAGTTTATTTTTCTTTCTCCAAAGAAAAGCAAAAATGTACAGAATTTTGATAAATTTTTCAGAAAACAAGACCGAATACTTGGGTCATTTTGCTTTCAAGTAAATGTATCTTGATTTAAGAATGTATAGATATTTATACTGGAAAACAATACAAAAATTACTGAGGAACAATGTCATTTTTTTTGCTGTGACTTGACCTTCAGTGCTACCATTCATTTTAAAAGTGATAAATGATCTCATGATTTGATTGGCCTGTCAAAAATTAAGACATTTTTACATAAACAATTATAATGAAACAAATCAAATGCAATACCAATTTTTAGTCTGGACTCCACTTGATTTAAATAATTGAATGATGCAATGTGACAACAAATTGTCAATAACACTTTACTTAAAGCCTTTATGTATAATGTATTGCAAATGTATTAATAATGTTATAATGCATTATATGTTTTCATAATGCATTATAGTATTTGCAGATTCCTTTTTATGTCTGGAATTGGTTGTTTGTCATGTTTTCACGCATTGAAGGTTTTAAAACGGATAGATGAGCATTATGTGGTTACAACAGTAACTTTTCATAGTGTTTTCACACTCACCATTTTGATTGGCTTGCAGGAGCCCATGTGATCATTGTGAGCATTCCAGCGTTGGAATTCTGGATACTCTCCTTTCTCCAGGATGTACTGCTGTCCCTTGAAATCGGGATGGTCGAAACACACCCAAGCCCCGGTCTCCACGCGGATGGAGTTCACCCTGTTCATGAAACCAAGGTCCTGGAAGTTATCACAGTCTCCAAACACCTCCAGCTTCCTGCCAGTGAAGCACTTGCCCTCGTAGAACACTATCTGCGAGAAGATGGAGGCGTGTCAGGTGCTTTCGGGACTATTGCTGAGGGTTTTCTTTCAATTGCAATCACTGGTGGTGTAACAGACTCTGTGAAACTGAAGCTACATCTGAGCATCACACTGGTAACACTTCTTCTGAAGTTTCCCCGGCATTAAACACCAGGCAAATGGAAGTTAGAACAGCTTGTTTGGTCAAATGCATTAATTATCTTTTGGTTTTACTTACTTCTGGAATAATTCTTATTTTAAAAATCAATTACTTTCGAAGATGAAACCTGTCAGAGATATTACCAACTTTTGATCATGTTTGAAGAGGTAGACTGTCTGAATCTTAATTAGATCCCAGTTTAGTTTAGAGGAGACACTTGGTCCAAAAAAGTGGAAATGCTAAACACAAAGTACAGAAAGACACAAGAGTTGGATGTACACACATGCACACGCACACTCTCTCTCTCTCTCACACACACACACACACACACACACACACGGATGCGCACGCACACGCACACACACACACACACACACACACACACCCACTCACCCACCCACCAGAAGCTGTTCAATAACATCATGCATTGGAGTTTTTCTGCTTTGCAAACATAAACATCTGGTTGCACTGTTGTCACAAATTTTGCAACAAAAATCTGTTTTTTAAATCTTTTTTTGGGAAAAAATAAACAAAAAAGTTATCTAGCTTGCTAACACAGATAGAGTTGTGTTTAAATCGAAATATTTTTTATATTTAGGGAAGCTTAAGCTAAAATGAGCTGAAAGTAATACTTTATATGATGTGTAATAAGCTAAATTGGATGATTAATGAATTAGACATTATAATTTACAGCTAATATTACCAATTAAACCTAATAAATTATATGATTCATGTTTTTCTGTACAAAAGACTTAATGTTGTGGAAGAACATAGAAGGCTATATTCTTTCTGACGTACAAATTGCTAAGAAATAAAATGCACTTGTTTTATATTGGGGTCAGTGAAAATAATTCATTTTAATTAAAAAATATTAAGTTAAAATCTATTAGAACTACTGTTGAGTCCTGTGCATTGAAATGTATAATGTAAATATATATGCATTAATTTGAGAGCAAATGGGTGCATGAGAATTTGGTACAATGGCAGTAAAATAAATTTAAAAAAATTGTATATGTGTGTATAAAAGAATGCATATATGTATTACATATAAATGTTGCTTTGGTTGGTCAGCAGGTTATAGTCAATCATTCCCTGAAACTCCGGTACTCACCTTCCCTGAATACTGTGACATCTTTCCCTGCCTGGATCCTGGACACCGATCCACTGGAGTGAGAGAGAGCAACCGGAGGGAAAGATCCGGACTGTCTGATATATGTGGCCTATACGCTGCGAGGTTTTATCGCGAGGTTTTGCCCACAAAAGCGGCACAATGAAGAGCTTAGCAGTTTTTGCATCATGGACAGATTCTCTTACACTGGGCTCTGCTGATATTGGTGTTCAGGAGGGCGAGAAACACAACGGCACAATCTATTGTGTTAAAGCTCCGATTTACAGTCACTTGTTTGGGTGTGTGAACGACTGAAGCTGGCAGACAGTCAAAACAACACAACACAACACAACACACACACACACTCACAGATCAGAGCTGCAAGAACATAAACATCAAGAGAAGAACTAGACTAGAAGAGATGCACTATCTATCTGTCATTCTATCTATCCGTCATTCTATCTATCTATCTATCTATCTATCTATCTATCTATCTATCTATCTATCTATCTATCTATCTATCTATCTATCTATCTATCTATCTATCTATCTATCTATCTATCTATCTATCTATCTATCTATCTATCTGACCCCAGCTATAAAGCTACAGCACAGGAAGGAAGTTGCAGACATCTCTTTCAAACACACAGTTACACCCATAAAGTTGAGAAATACTGTTTAATTTTCTTGGGCCAAGACCATATTTGATATTGATATAGTTGTGTTGCACGCAGTATGACCAGGCTTGGTCTGTTTGCACAAAGAACGAGAGAGAGGAGGGAGGTGATAAGAAACTGTAGGATAAAGGTGAGGTTTCATGTATAGACATACAGACAGAAAGCGGATCAGTTTTACTCAGTCCACTGCAGCACAAAGGTGAGTTACGCAGTTTTATTCATTGAAATTATTTTTTTTACAGTACATTAAAACATACTTAAGGGATGCATCATAAAACATAAGATAAAACTTTATTGATCTACTCTTGGCAATAGTATGGCCTTTGACCAGATACTGCCTCAGATTTACAGGTTAATTTTAGTATGTTTAAGATGCTTGGGTTTGGTTTGAATTGGTTGGTTGCTCTAGTGAGTTTTAATACTCTTAGAGTTCTTTTTTTTTTTTTTTTTACCAATAATAAATGAATCGCTTCTCTTCTTCGGTTTGTTTCACAGAAAGATGAGGTTCCTCGTATTGGCTGTTGTTCTCATGCTGGTCGTAACAAGCGGTGAGTGTGATTGATTTCCCGTCATAAAACGTACTTTATATAATTTAAGATGCAATGAAACTCTCCTTTGTGTGCTGAAAAATACATGAGAATATTCATACAGGAAAATAAGTCAGTTAACACCTGTAGTTTAACTACTGTACGTGGTGTGCGGGCAGGTTTTGTTTGTGACATTTCTGAAATGTCCACATGAAGAATAGCAAAAACATGACCAAACTACAAGCACAAAGGGTTAAAAAAGGCTTTTATGCACAAAAGGGAAGTTTGATTTCAAATATTGGCCCGTGTGTGTTTAAGGCACGGCCCTGGACTGCCATCTCTGCACCCCAGTTAAAGCAGGAGGGTCCTGTGAGGTCACCGCTGTAACCTGTCCACCGGAGAAAGACGCGTGTGCCGCCGCCAAGTTTCGCAGAAGTCCATGTGAGTGTTGATGTCCATTCAGACAATAACAAAAATGGGCTGTATTTAGACAATCCACTATTATTAATGTAATTAAAAAATCTGGTTTTGTTTGAAACAGATGGTCATTTCCAAAAGTGCATGTCAATGTCAGACTGTGAGATGCAGAAACAGAACGCCTACATCAACATCAAGTGCTGCCAGAAGGACTTCTGCAACACTTTTGACTGATCTGAGCCGTATGTGAGCCGGATTCATAAAACAGCTTGCAATAAAATAAATTACACATGATGACTATGCTTCTGATTTGTGACTTAAATAAAATAAAGCAATTTTTAGTTGTTCAAGTTACAAATAAACAGTCTGTCTCAAAGTGGCAATTGGTCATTAAATTTTTTTTTTCTTTTTTGGTGATGCAATTTGCTTTTTAATACAGATATATCATATAAATATATCATTCTCATTCACATAAAATTGTTTATCAAATCAGCTTGCTTTGTTTTTTTAAAAGATCATTTTAAATCTGCTCTTAAAATTATGAAAATGTAAACATTTAAAAAAATAGTTTAAAGATTTTGAAAACCATGTCATTAACATTAAAATAAAAGCATGTTAGCATTTTTGTTGATGTGATTTACTTACACAATATCAAACAAATACATACTCATTCTCACACAATATAGCAATATACAATAGAAGACTACTGCAGTTAACCTGTAATTAATTCACTGGAGACAAGCTGGTAGAGAACCCAAACAAGGTCAGAACTCAGAACTCAGAACTCAGATTCAATACATAGGGCAAACATGAGGGCTTAAAAATACACAGACTAATTAGGTGACAAGGAACACCTGTGAACAATGATCAGAGGATTAACCAATGACAAGGCACATGGCAGGATCACATGACAAGACACAGAAACATGACAAAAGAGGCTTGTTTGAGATGAGCAAAATCTGCGCAGAATCGATCACCGGTGATCAGCGCGAGATGCATGCCGGTTAGAAATGTGTCCTAGTGCGGTCCGCCTTGCTCTGATGTCATGCTAACGTAAGTAAAAAAACTCTCGCGACCGCAAGGCGCACGTGTCGGATTCTGCAGTCGCGCAGTTGCTCTCCACTAGGCTTGTTTGAGATGCGCCTTGCCTCGCCTGAAATGTATGCGAGAGTAGGCGGCTGCAGTGAGAGGAGGAGTGAAAAAAGCGCAGGCAAGCCGGACAGTTCTCTCTTCTCGCAGTGGATCTGACACATGTGAGATCAAAGACGGATATCGCGGGATTCACGCTCGTGCACAGTGTTGATAATAGGCTTGTTTGAGATGCGCCTCGCCTCGCCTGAAATGTATGCGAGAGTAGGCGGCTGCAGTGAGGGGAGGAGAGAAAAGGCTTGTTTGAGATGAGCAAAATCTGCGCAGAATCGATCACCGGTGATCAGCGCGAGATGCATGCCGGTTAGAAATGTGTCCGAGTGCGGTCCGCCTTGCTCTGATGTCATGCTGACGTATGTCAAAAATCTCTCGCGAGCGCAAGGCACACCTGTCGGATTCTGCAGTCGCGCGCAGTTGCTCTCCACCGACTGCGCTGATCAAAAGCATGATGGGAAACGACTTGCTGACGACACAGCTTAATGTTCATTGGTTTAAACAACCGTGATGTATTGTTCTCTTTTAAAATGTTTGATTTTAAAACTCTGATATCATGTTTTATGCATGTGTGAATATTCCCAAACTATCTAACAGTGCGATCTCTATGGATTATGCAATGTATTTTTTATAAAAAAGAAAAGAAAGAAAAACACGTCTGTATTAAAGAAAAAAAGACTGATAAACATGTATTTGGAATGGAATTAAATAAGTAGGCTACTTTGGGTGTCTTGTTCATTATATTTATTTTCATATAAAAGCAACAGAACTTGAATTACATCCAGTTTATTAGCAACACTGTGCACGAGCGTGAATCCCGTGAATCCCGCGATATCCGCCTTTGATCTCGCAGGTGTCAGATCCACTGCGAGAAGAGAGATCTGTCCGGCTTGCCTGCGCTTTTTTCACTCCTCCTCTCACTGCAGCCGCCTACTCTCGACTACATTTCAGGCGAGGCAAGGCGCATCTCAAACAAGCCTAAAAAAGCGCAGGCAAGACGGACAGTTCTCTCTTCTCGCAGTGGATCTGACACCTGTGAGATCAAAGATGGATATCGCGGGATTCGCGGGATTCACGCTCGTGCACAGTGTTGCTAATAAACTGGATGGAATTTAAGTTCTGTTGCTTTTATATGAAAATAAATATAATGAACAAGACACCCAAAGTAGCCTACTTATTTAATTCCATTCCAAATACATGTTTATCAGTCTTTTTTTCTTTAATACAGACGTGTTTTTCTTTCTTTTCTTTTTTATAAAAAATACATTGCATAATCCATAGAGATCGCACTGTTAGATAGTTTGGGAATATTCACACATGCATAAAACATGATATCAGAGTTTTAAAATCAAACATTTTAAAAGAGAACAATACATCACGGTTGTTTAAACCAATGAACATTAAGCTGTGTCGTCAGCAAGTCGTTTCCCATCATGCTTTTGATCAGCGCAGTCAGTGGAGAGCAACTGCGCTCGACTGCAGAATCCGACAGGTGTGCCTTGCGCTCGCGAGAGATTTTTGACATACGTCAGCATGACATCAGAGCAAGGCGGACCGCACTCGGACACATTTCTAACCGGCATGCATCTCGCGCTGATCACCGGTGATCGATTCTGCGCAGATTTTGCTCATCTCAAACAAGCCTAATAAACTGGATGGAATTTAAGTTCTGTTGCTTTTATATGAAAATAAATATGATAAACAAGTCACCCAAAGTAGCCTACTTATTTAATTCCATTCCAAATACATGTTTATCAATCTTTTTTATTTAATACAGACATATGTGTTTATTTTTTTTATTTTTTTATTTTTTAAATTACATTGCATAACCCAAAGAGATCGCACTGTCAGATAGTTTGGGAATATTCACACATAACGTATACTCATAAAACATGATATCAGAGTTTTAAAATCAAACATTTTAAAAGAGAACGATACATCACGGTTGTTTAAACCAATGAACATTAAGCTGTGTCGTCAGCAAGTCGTTTCCCATCATGCTTTTGATCAGCGCAGTCAGTGGAGAGCAACTGCGCTCGACTGCAGAATCCGACAGGTGCGCCTTGCGCTCGCGAGAGATTTTTGACATACGTCAGCATGACATCAGAGCAAGGCGGGCCGCACTCGGACACATTTCTAACCGGCATGCATCTCGCGCTGATCACCGGTGATCGATTCTGCGCAGATTTTGCTTATCTCAAACAAGCCTACTGACTGCGCTGATCAAAAGCATGATGGGAAACGACTTACTGACGACACAGCTTAATTCTAATTGGTTTAAACAACCGTGATGTATTGTTCTCTTTTAAAATGTTTGATTTTAAAGCTCTGATATCATGTTTTATGTGTATATGTTATGTGTGAATATCCCCAAACTATCTGACAGTCCGGGTTATGCAATGTAATTTTTATTTAAAAATAAATAAATAATAAAAACACATAATGTCTGTATTAAAGAAAAAAAGATTGATAAACATGTATTTGGAATGGAATGAATTAAGTAGGCTACTTTTGGTGTGTTGTTCTGCTTGTTCATTATATTTATTTTAATATAAAAGCAACAGAACTTAAATTCCATCCAGTTTATTAGCAACACAGTGCACGAGCGTGAATCCCGTGAATCCCGCGATATCCATCTTCGATCTCACAGGTGTCAGATCCACTACGAGAATAGAGAACTGTCCGGCTTGCCTGCGCTTTTTTCACTCCTCCCCTCACTGCAGCCGCCTACTCTCGCATACATTTCAGGCGAGGCAAGGCGCATCTCAAACAAGCCTAATGACAAGAACAAGAAACAAAACCCAAACCGTGACATAACCTTTCCATGTTAAAACATTAAGATGAGCGAATCACATTGTGAAATGTTGCAATATTATTAGTGCATGTCATCTATAATATTTTTCAAACACAGATTTCAAGGGCAGCCTAACAGCTGTGAGGTATGAAGCTTGTTTCCACCACAGAATAAAACTATTTAAAAGGTAATTGCGACTTTTTATCTCACAATTCTGACTTTTGTTCCCGCAATTGTGAGTTTCTATCACGCTATTCTGAGAACAAAAGTCAGAATTGTGAGATAAAAAGCTACAATTATCTTTTAAATTGTTTTATTCTTTGCTGGGAACAAGCTTCCATAGTGAATGTCAATATCAGAAGTAAAATATGTGACAATCTTGAATTAAGAATGTAAAAATATGACAGTATGACAGTAAAAATATCTAAACATTCTTGAATTAAATTAGCCTAATTTACTTGAAGAGCAAAATGAAAGTCTTGTTTTCTGAAAAAGATTAAAAAATAAGTTTGTGCTTAAACCAAGAAAAGTATCTGTCAGTGGGGTAAGAAAAATAAACCTAATTCAAAGAGAAAACCATATAATATTTGGTAACACTTTACAATAACGTCATTAGTTAACATTAAGAATGAACAATACTTCTACAGCATTTATTAACCTTAGTTTATTTTAACATTTACCAATTCATTATTAAAATCAAAAGTTGTATTGTTAACATTAGTTAGTGCATTGTGAACTAACATGAACAAAAAAGGAACAGCTGGATTTTTATTAACAAAGATTAATAAATGTAACAAATGTATTGCTCATTGTTAGTTCATGTTAGTTAATGCATTTTTTTCTTACAAAAGGGACAGGTAATTTTTTATTTTTTGTATACTTTTTTTAGAAGATATCTGTAATGAAAAAGACAAACATATTAAGATTTTTTTTCTTGCAGTGACTAACATTCAATTAGCTTTCAATCTCAATAACCAGCAAATAAAATAAGTTGAAAATGGCAACTATTGTCTGACTGCCATATCAATGAGCTTTACATCACAGGTCTTATGTTACATATAATAAGAGCATTAATCACTGATAGATCAAAGATGATGAGCTTTCATTCAATCTCATTAGCTAGTTAAATAAGCCATGAGCAGAGCTAAATCCAACAGACATTAAAACCTTGTGCACACATGTACCTTGGACCCCAAATAAACAGTACTCACACTCTCTGGAACATTTCAAATCCAGTAAACGCTTGCAGAACAGATTCAGACACTAACAATCATCAAAAGTCTTAGAATATTGCTAAAGGCTCATGAATTACATCACCAAACCTCTCAAAAAGATATAATATATCTCTTAATCCTAAATCTGATATTTCTCCCCTCAGGCTCTCGTGTCCCTCCGCTTTATTGAACTTTCCTCATTGGATTTGAGAAGAAAACATTTGTCATTTGTCCAACACACAGTGATGGGAAGGTGTCCGTCATGTTCTCATGCGACTCATTGGCAGACATGCTGTTTAATCGACCTTTCTGACCTTTCCTGAACCATTGAAGGGGAGCTGATGCTGACCATCATTCACTAATTCATTATATAGTAAAAGATGGAAGATTAAAGAAAAGGGACACTAATTTGACATAAATCCCCATCAGGGTACAAGAACATTTTCACTGTAAAAAACATTTGATCAATAATCATGACAACAAATGGTTTTCCGTTACTTTAACTCATCAAAATAATTTAACCAATTTTAATAAAAAAATTTAAGCTATAAAAGACTCAACTATAGGCAATATTTTTTTTAAACGTTTGAAATTACTAGAGCCAGTTTGATTATACCTAATTTAAAGCAGCACCCGAACTTAAGTTAAGTTGAATTAGGGGATTTATTTAATTTTTCAACCGTTGTTTACATTGTTTTGTATATCATTTAACCCGTATAAGCTATTCAGGGTCTTTCTGACCCCAAATGATGTTTGCAAAAATTAAAAAGAATCTTATCTAATCGAATGCAGTGTTACTTTACATTTGATTATTCAATTTCTGCCGAATACTGTTAGACCTACCTGAAAATATTAGGCGCCCGCTAGTCAGGACTAACAGATTCATGATTTATCATTGATTTATTATTGAATGCCGAACTCGTAAAATTATCACTTTGGTACATTGGACAGGAAATAATATAAAATAATAATAATAATAATAATAATAATAAAAAGGCCAGCCCACAGAGAATCCCAATGCTCCCGATGGCCATTCTGGGCCTGCACCACCATATTTGTGTTTGATACCCAAATGCAGATAATATTTAAAAAAATATTTGTAATTAATATGCCACATTAAAAACAAGTTGGTTTATTGTAGTAGAACAGGACAGAACAGGATCTTGCACAAGAACATTGCACAATCAGTAATGAAGATCTGAAGCTAATGCATGAGTAAACAATGATCAAACACACAGTTGAGCAAATGTTATTGAGCCTTGAGTGTCTTGTGGCCTCATTTTAACACAATGAACAAGTTCCAAACTCTCTGGGAATTCCTTAATTACTGGAAATGATTCACTCCTGAGTGCGTGACTGACAAGTATGTTATATAAGAGATTCGAGATACACACAAGTGCTTATGAACTTACAAAACTCTCAATACTACATCGCTTAGGAGGTAAGTTTTCACATTATTATCCTAAAACAATACACATTAGATATTTGCACCCTTAGAGATCAGTTCTTGGCTAAACTGCACTGATTTAATGTCTAAATTTAAACTTAATCAGTATACAATTTAACACTTTCGTATAATTTGACGCTCTCTAAGCGCTTTAACACAAGTTTTATAATTTGCCTGGTGAAAATCTAAGCTTAATCGCTTAGTAAAGTAACACCACAAATCTCTTCAACCTGACACATGAATTGAGGAATAATTCATGTCAAATCATTCAAGTGCAATAGATAAGGTTAGGGGTTTGTTCGAAGCTCTAACACTATAGTAACAGTAATGCTTGACTTGCAAGAGAGTACAGTTCATTTTCCTTTGCATTTGCCAAAAGCATCACTGAACACCCAGACAGCAACATAGCGTCGGCCTAGATCCGGCCCACATCTGGTACATGTGGATTTCCACATCTGGGCCGACACTATGTTGCTGTCTGGGCAAGCTGATCAACCAAAAACGAAATTCCACCACAGACATACTCTTAACTCAGATACTGATGAGTGTTGTACTTATTAATAATACTAATAATTATTTTCTCAGCTCCAATCAATAGAATAATGAAGACTTTGCTGGTGGTTCTTGTTCTCGCTCTGGTGTTGAACTATGGTGAGTTAAAGCTGCTGAATTTTAATAACAACATAAAACATTTTAAATGTACCCTATTGTCTCGGTACGTTACTGAGTATGTTAATGTATGTTAATGTGATTTATAAGTGTACATTACTTCAAAAAATGAATTGAAAAATAATAATTTTTCCATTGATGTCACATGACTGCTGTTTCTGGCTCCAAATGAAGCTAGTTAGAACGGTTTCTGTTCTACAGATCATAAACAATGGTCCTAATCTAACGAATCTGACTGTGCAAACTATTGATGCAACATAATCATGTTGTGACTGAAAAATCCCCATACTAAAATTCCGCAATAGTGTTACTATTTCTTACTGAGAGGTTTTTAAAAAAGTTTTTACATCAGTGCTGATTTATGCACATGTGTGCTATAATCCTTTGCAGGATCTGCACTGAAATGCCACCACTGCGTTCCTCAGTCTGGAACACACTGCACGCCATCTCAAGAGACCTGTGGCATTGGAAAAGATGCCTGTATAGCGGCCAGGTTCAACTTCCCTCCCTGTGAGTTTAAAGTTTCTGTCAGTTCTTAGTTCACACTAAGAAATGCATATAAATGTCCTGAAAAAAAAAAGAGTTAAATTATTTATATAGGTGTGTCATATGTTTGGACACACCACCTCATTTAATTTTTTTTTTTTGTATAATATATATATATAAATGAGATAAACAAATAAAAATGAGGAGGTGTGTTCAAACATTTGACATGAACCAGGATTATTATAATTAACTACAACCTTAAAAAACGTTTTTGTTACTTGAAATTGTCACGAGTGGATTGCATCAAGCGCAAACGGAGTAACAAACAAACAAACAAACAAACAAACAAACAAACAAACAAACAAACAAACAAACAAACAAACAAACAAACAGTCTTTATTTATAATCTGTAACACCCAGGAGAAGCATAGGAGAGATTCTTTGCATTTCATTATACGCAGAAAAGTTTTCACTTTGTGATTATATCGAGTCATGATGTTCATAAACTGCTTTTATTTTTGTGTTTGATGTAGTCATGGGCTTTCGGAGATGCAGCAGTAAGACTGAGTGTGCTCTTCTCCAGATTAACACCGCCATGAAGATTAAATGCTGCCAGTCGGACCTCTGCAACAACGTGGTCATCTTGTAGACGGCGTTCTGTCATCTCAGAGCATAAATCTGCTAATAAACCTTTCATGTTTACAATACAGTTCAAGAGGCTTCACCAGCTCCCTGATTTATAGCATTTCTTTTCCTCTCTGAAAAATACAAAAAAATTTACACACATTGTCAGAATGTCCTCTGTCTTTTGATTCATGCAGACAGTGATACTGTATGTTCATTTTTTTCAGGCTTTTATTATTATATAATCATTTATCAACTCACATAAGTTGTGGTAAACTGAAGCTCAAGCTTCTGCTTCTGTTTCTGTTTGAGCTTCTGGAAAACATTTGTTCTTGCACGTCAAGCAGGTTCGGTTGAGCTTCTGTTTATATTTGCTGATTAATGTTTATATGAATTAAAAATGTTCATCATATAAAGAGATTGAGTCTCTTCAGAAAGTTTGGACTAAACTGCTCAATTCATATGGATTAGTTTTATGATGTCTTTACTTTTTGAAGCATCAAAGTGGTAGTTGCGTAGCTGTCAATGAGGGACAGAAATCTCTCAGATTTCATCAAACATATCTTAATTTGTGTTCTAAAGAGTAATTACATTCTCATGGGTTTGGAATGACATGAGGGTGAGTAATTAATGACAGAATGTTCCTTTTCGGGTGAATATCCCTAAACAGTAGATCCAAGTAAACCTGCAGCTTCCAGTCCAGACCACTTGGTGTCACTCTCACCTCAAACCTAGTTTTTTTTTTTTTTTTTTTTTTTTTTTTTTTTACAATCGCTACATCACATTTCTCAATACTTAGGTCACTTTTTCAAAACTCTTCCCACAGTGAGCACAACAACAGTTTATGTGGGCTAAACTATGGATCATTTATCATTGCTTTGGCACAAAATGCATTCAATGACAAAATCTTTCAAATTACATGAATTATTTTCTCACTTAGACACAGACACCACCAAAACTATGTACCTACAGGCCAATTTGCACATGATTACATGACAAACTTAAAGCTGCAGTCCGTAGTTTTTCCTCTTTGTCGCCAACTCTGTTCGAAATCTGCAACTGCAGTTATTCGCGGAATTATCAACTTTACGTGGGTTGTGTCTCGGCACGGCACAGCGCGGATGAATCCAATGTTTTGAGGAGAATGTGCGGCTGTCAGTCGCTGCGCCGTGTGGATACTGGCATTCGCAATCACAGATTCTACTTTCTGGAAGTATGACCAACATAAGAATTTTCACCGGAAAATGTAATCTGAAGTAAGTAACATCCAATTTTGCTCTGACCAACCAAGAAAGAAAGAAAAAAAAAAGCATTGTAGTAAATCGCACTGATTAAATCTAACGATCACTTATCATATCACGTCAAACCGTGCAAATTAGGTTATACTTTGTTCTCAAATTGTTAATGTTAACAACATCAGGATTGCATGACCTTGTTTTCGCATGGGCCCGGTTGCAAGTCTTTTGCATTTTACAACGGGTGAATCTCCAGTTGTCACTGGTGATTGTCATTTGAACCTTTCTGGATCCGCCATCAAATTGATAAGTTTATAGTGAGAAAAGTCTATAAATCTCCACCTCCAACATCCTCACACACCTACATTTCTTTATGTGTACAGATGTGACGTAATGACGCAAAGACATGCTCGAATTTCCCACGGAAATCCACCAGTAGAACTAGAATTAAAAACAATATTACAAGCCTACCGTTTTGAATTGAGCCAAGGGAAGCAGATAGTTTTGAACACTGGCTGGTTATGTATCTGCTCAATTTATTTTGGATAATTTTTAACCCAAAAAAGTTACAGACTGCAGCTCTGAGTTCAAAACCTAACATAATACAAAAATGAATAAGACCGTAATTTGCTACATTTCTACAGTAATATCATATTGAAATATATTCTGAATCTAAAAATGAAATACCACACTATCATTCGGTATTCTTATGGATTATATTTTTACTTCTTATGCATCAGTTTCTATGTAAAGCACTGTATGAAATGTGCCTTTTAAATACAGTAAACTTGCCTTACTAACATATATTCACACGCAGACTCAGAGAACACAGTCCGACCACACACACACACACACACACACACACACACACACACACACACACACACACACACACACACACACACACACACACACAGCTGCCAAAGGAAGAGCGGCTGTGTCCTCACTGCACAGAGAATCAAGTGGAAACAGAGCTGCACTTTCTGACATCCAGCCCTAATTACACACATTAGGGGCACTTTCTATCCCCATTTCACAATCCACCAGAAAGACCTCCATCAGAAAAGAAATATGGACAAACTCCCACACCAGCTAGGAGAAAGCCCAGCAAGCTCAAACCTGGCTCAAAGCTGAGGTCCTGTCACGACAAAAGAGCCTCCAGTGGGACAGAGCTACCAACACACTCACTATGTGCCTAGAGACACTGTTATAGATATCAGAAGATTAAACATTTTTATTTCTATGTTTATTTAAATTTTTCTTCATTATTATTATTTTATTATTATTAATTATTTATTTATTTTTATTGTATAGTGTTTTAATGCTTTGGCAATGTAAAAGCTTTTTGAATCTTGAATCTTAAATCTTGAAAGGACTCAAAGGACATGTTTGGGTGTCCATTCAGATCTCACCAATGCAAAAGAAATATATATATATATATATATATGGGTGGGAAAGAAGGTAAGAAAACTGAAAAATGTTAAAGGGTCGAGGTCTGGTTAAGTTGCGTTAGTAGTGTGTTGAAACTCGCTGTTATGGTAAGCGGTGTGACATTTCCCAAACACACTCAAAACGCTTGACCAATCACAACACACTGGTCCAGCCAGCCAATCAGAGCACATTGCGCTTTTCAGAAGGAGGAGCTTCATAGAGACATGAACTAAACTGAGCGTTACTGACAGACTGGGAAGAGAGAAGCTGCAATAGTGTAAAATATGTGAATAATAATGTTTTTTTTCTTCTTTACATTCAAGCATGAACGTCTATATAGGTCGATCCCAAAAACAAACTCCAACCCTAATAATCAAGATGCTCAGAGTAATAGGCAGGTGATTTTGATCAGGCTTTGAGCTAAACACTGCAGGGCTAAAAACTCGGCACATTTGAGGAACCATGATCTACATGTAAACATTTTATCAAACGTTCCAGTAAATGTTGCTTAACCACATTTAATACGATAAGGGAAAAACAATGTACCTTTTGTTGCACAACTGGAAAAGACCAGATCAGAACAAAACAAAAGTTACACAACCACACTGACCATGCAATAAACCAATAAAAGTGGCACATATCATCTGAAACTTAGCCAGAGCACACAATGATCAAATTGTGTTACTAGTTTCTTTGGCCTGAATCCAACAAGGAATTTCCAATCCCTGACAAAGATTCCTGGAACTTTACAGGCAGAATCACAGTATATAAGGGACACACAACACAGGTGTGTATGAATTCAGCTCTGCTTCACAGTCAAGGTAAGTTTACAGCATTATGCAACTTTGTCATATATATATATATATATATATATATATATATATACTGTATATAAGACTGTAATAAGTTAAATTCAGTGCATATTAATTGTACTTTTAATGGAAGAATTGTATGAAATAATGAAAATAGGTACTGGACCTTGACAAGCTTAATAACTCTTTGACAGTCATATTGTTCTCTGATTAGTCTAGAATAAGAAATGTAAAGATAATTTAACAATAATGTTGAGAAAAACGTTATTTTTTCACTCTAAAATCTAAATAACTGCATTTTGCATCGTAACATATTTTCATGAAAACAAATATATTAAATATAATTCTCTTCAAGGTCTCAGTATTATAATGCAGTAAATTGCAGTAGTACTTTAAAATCAGATAAATAAATTCCACAATTAAATACAACAAATGTTGCCATGCTATGCAAATAGTTTACCTTTTGAATAAATTATCATAAAAAGTCACAATGTAAAAAAAAAAAAAAGAATTTCAAGGAATAAATAAATAAATATATTTTTCCATATAATTAATAATAATTATATAACAATGACAAGTTTCAAAATTCATATTTGTGGTCTAAGTACTGCAATTCAAAAACAAATATAGGGACATATTTGAACAACATAAACTACATGAATTTATTGCTCATTAAAATATGAGGGTGCATTAAATGTTTCATAACTGTTGTCAAAGAATGAGCATGGCTGATACTTAAAACACTGTTCTAATAACAAATGTGATTGATTAGTAAATGGATTGTTTTTTTTTTATTATGATTATGACTTTATTCAACAGAATGATGAAGGTTCTGCTGCTGGCTCTTGCTCTCGCCCTGGTGTTGGCAAATGGTGGGTTTGCATGTTTAAAGCCAGAAGTCCAGTATTAAAAGCTAAATGTTTCCATCTTGATGCAATAGTTAGTGTCATATGTTTTGCAATAGTTCATTATCGCTTGAACTGTGTTGTAGTCTCTGCCCTGAAATGTAACAACTGTGTCCCCCGCAATGGAGGAAGATGTGTGACCACTCAGGAGACATGTGGCTATAAACAAGACGCCTGTGTATCTGCCAGATTCACCACATATCCCTGTGAGTCTCTATCTTAAATTGTCATGTGTGGAACAGATTTTGCACACAAATATAGAACGTTTAGAAAGACTTACAGCAAAATATGTCAAGATGAACAAAGACACTCATTTACTTTTACATTCCTCTAGTTTCCTACTTCCGGAGGTGCATTGGCATGGGAGATTGCATGATTCTTCAATCCAGCCCCTATATTACAGCCACTTGCTGCCAGACAGACCTGTGCAATTAAACACAGCAACAGACCCCTGTCCTTTAAACGCACATATACAGTCTTAAAGGGGAAATGACTCAAACTACTTACTAATGCAAGACCAACATACACTATTTAATTACAGGATGTTACACAACATGCACATTTGAATTTGTGTGAATCTGTAGGCTACTATATGGACATTTTCACATTTGTATTCATATTCATACCACAGCCAAACATGATTGTTGCATGGATAAAATGTTGCATTAAAGACATGATTTTGTAAGACCATCATCCTTACTGTGTCTTCAAGTTTTTTGTCAGTTTTTCACATGACAGATGCAAAATAAATAAAACATTCTTAAATGACCATTTACTATACAGTAGGTCATTCTGGTGTTGCATGTAAAAGGAAAATGAGAATACTGTGTGCTATATAGAGCATAACTAAGACTACTGTGGTACATATTAATAAAAAGTTCTTTAGAGTGTAAAAAAAGGTTCTTTTGATTATAAAATGTTCTTTACACCAAGAAAAAAAAAAAAAGAACTGTTCACTGAAAGATTCTTTAGGGAGACAAAAATGGTTCTTCTATGGCATCTCTGCAAAAACAAAAAAAACAAAACAAAAAAAAAACATCTGGAACCATTATTTTTACAGGTGTATTCACACTTGCAAGGTTTGGATTAAAACAAACTCAGGTGCGATTGCTCTTTTAGTGCGGTTCATTTGAACAAGTGTGCCATCTGAACCCAGATGGTTACTTTCAAAAGTAATGCATTACAATATTGTGTTACTCCCAAAAAAAGTAACTAACTGCGTTACTTAGTTACTTTTTATGAAAAGTAATGTCTTACATTACTTTTGCATTACTTTTTCTCACCTGGGCTGGGCTTGCTTGTTTGTTTTTTAATAACAACAACAAAAAATCTATTTTTGGCAAATGTTAAGGCCCTTTCACACCAAAAGTGAAATTAATAAGCCTCAGGCTAAAGGAAATGCATGCTTATGCCTGTACAGTAGAGAACGCTGCTCAAACAAACCTTTCAGCCATTCTGGATTAAAGAACATTAGAACATTGGATTAAATTATTTTGGGGTTTTATACATTTTTAATTTATGATTGAATTAGTTCATTGATGGTCAGCAGCAAAGACATTGGTTAGTAAAATTAAATAAAATATATTTAAATTAAAGTATAAGATTAAATAAAGTATAAAGTATATTTAAATTAAAGTGTAAGATTAAATAAAGTATTTGTGTAATTTAATATGGTTAATTATAAAAAATTTACGTAAAATTCTGAGATTGCATTTCACTGTTTTTATTAATTTTGAGGAATACTGAATGTTTTCGTGCAAGTGAGATAAATTCATGTTCACATTTAGTCTAGATAGAATAATAACCATCATGTTTACACAGCGCGCACGCGCGCGCGCGCGCACACACACACACACACACACACACACACACACCTCCTCACTTAGGCCTATAGAAGTTACGAACCATACTATTTCAAGTTACGAAATAGAAATTACGAACCATGATGTGACATTTGAACCGAGTCTTCGAGCTTGTGTTGAGCATAAATGGGCGTGCCAGATGAAGCCGCGATTCGAGGCTTGTCGTAGAAATGACTTGACCAATGACAAACGAAGCCTCGCTTTCTGTCCAATCACGTGCGACGTAATGTTCGAACCCCCAGATCTTACTTTACGAGTTTTCATTCAGACTTATTCAATTATATTGTTAAATATCCAGTCATACAAGTGATTACAAAGAATAGGAACATAAAATATTTGACATAATGCAATTAATATGTGTGCAATATTATTCTATTACATCATATTGATATCCATACTGGCATCAAATTCCACAGTTTAATCCCATCAAACTTTAATGGGTACATTAATATATCACAGAGAGAAATTCAACACACACACACACACACACACACACACACACACACACACACACACACGCACTGTCCACATAACATGAAACTGTCTATGGAATGTGTGGTGGATGCCTCGTCCGACGAAGCTCTTTCACAGGGGTTTGGCTGCTTTATTTTTTGCTACAGCAGATGGCGCTGTTTTCGACACTCTCGAACTTTGAATCTTTTAACAATCAGGGGAATAGTCTAGGTCCTGGGTAAGATTTGTATGCACTTCATTTAGCGGAGAATATCTGTGTTATAGACTAATATGACCCCATTTGGGGGGGGGGGGGGGGTGTGTCCTGTTTTGTGCTGTGTTGAATGGAAAATTATAAATAATATTGTATACAAACAAGGGACTTTTTTAAAAGAAAGAAAACAAGCATTTGATTAATATACAGACTTTTTATATCCAGCCTTGCTATTATCATTGGAACGTTAACTTAAAGTGAGAAATACAAAACAACAGGTTTATTCCCTGTGTTGCAAAACTTTCACAACAGAGTCCAGGTATGGGGATGATGATTGATGAGAGCTCAGCAGTGATAGGATTTTTACAACTATTTCATAGCTGCAAATGACTCCCTTTCATTTGCAGTACTTGCAACAACGGATACCAGCTACCCGACAGGGACACCTATTCTTGTGTGCACACTTGCCACACGAGCAGGGATCTGGCAAACCTTCAGGTTTTGAGATTACAATCTCAGGGACTAATAAACTGCCCTTTCTTACAAAACCATAAGCATCTGCATTTAAGATCGAGGTGGCGTCTGTAAATGGTGCTTAGACCCAAAGCTGCTGTTGATAATAGGCTCTTTGTATATGTTTTCTTGCATTACTTGAGGTGCAAGCGGTCCTCTCAAAGTCCATCTTAAGGGCATTACTATCGAACGCAGAAATGCGCATGTCGTCAAATGTCTCCATATCCGTTGATGGTTTGAGACATTTGACCAAGAATGTTTCCACCATTTGTATTGCACTCTCTGTTAGCTGTGGACAGTTGAAATTGAGAATCAGAGACGAGTTGTCTGGTTTACGGACAGTGTTCAGAGCTGCAAGTTTGGTTAATATTTTGCTGGTTGTATCACACCCAGTCAGCGCATGCAGTGCTGGGAGACACTGTGAGCTCATCTCCCAGCGCTATGCAGATATCATGAAGTGGTAATATTGATCTTTTCACTCCTGAGTTGCGGATGAGCCAGAGCTCTTGGAGGCCAAGATTTCTCCAATTGACTGTTATGTGGTATAATAGGCACACAAAGACATCTGTGACTACGTTTACATGCAGCCAATAATCCGTTCAAAACCGGAATATTAGCAATAACCCGGTCGCGCACGGCCATGTAAACACCGGCAAAAACCCGAATATGCTCATATCCCGATTTTTAAAAACCCGGATATGATCCCTGGGGTACCCCTTTTCTAACCCAAATATTTGGTCATGTAAACGCGTATCGGCATATCCCCATCAAAAGGAACATTGATTTGTGTTCTGCGCATGTTCTAATCTTGGTCTTTTGAGTAGAGAGACGGCGCATACAAAAACCCGTGTGCAGTATACCGGAAGTAAACAAGAAGTAGAGGTAAACATGGCGAGACGCAGCACAGCACCACAGTTTTGGAGCGAGGAAGAAAGCGCAAACAAAGGCGATCGCTATCTGCCCCAAACTATTCATTATCCGCGTGCTGCTGCTGTTGTTGTTGTCTTTGGATACAGGAAGAAGTATCGGAAATGACGCATATTGCGTCTTAAGGTTGTCCGTACGTCCAGACGCTAACCGTGCGTCGCCGTTTACATCGGGATATTGCCAATTGATTACAAATTCCATGTATACAGGAGTAACTCTCTCTACTCACGCATGTAAACGGGTTATTCCGAATGTTTCAGAAACCCAAATAGTGACCTTAACCCGACCATAACCCGAATATTGACAGCTTGTAAACGTAGTCATTGTCACCTGATGACAGTGTCAGTGACGTAGATCCTGTACGGTGACTTAAAATGTCCTGCACATGGAACATCATCCTGTCATCAGCTTCCTCGTGTGTGCAGTTGAGCCGAGGGAATGGAGTAGCACTCACAGCTGACACAATCCGTGCCTGTGGTGATATACCATGGTATAGTGGTTTGGAGCCTTTGTAATTGGTGACCAGCCACTCAACATAGAATGCCTGAAAAGCAGTTTTGCTAATGGAAGATGACCAAAAGTTCTCTAATACCACTGGAACATTTTGCTTTGGTGATATCACATCAAAGACAACCATGTTTTTTTGATTTTCCTCTTCTCTCCCTCTCTCCATGTTTGATGCTGTCCTCTCTGTAAGTATCAAAAACGATATGGATCTCATCACAGTTGCCTCCAGCTTTAAATGTCAAGCAATAGCTAAGTCGTGGAATGTCTTGACGGATGGATCAAGTTTCTTTAAGGAGACCTTTCTCATCATGGTCATTGTAAACATTGTAATCACCTCAAAAAATCTGTAGCTTCAAGGGTTTATATATGTACGCATATTTAATGAGATATTGCCTAATTTGCATATTTTATTTTATTTTATTTTTAATACAAAGTGTAATACAAAAAGTATTTCTCTTAATATGAAAACTAAACTGGTAGAAATGTATGAGGATATCTATAAAGGGAAGAAAAAGTCCCATTCACCTGTAGTGTGATAATAGTGTCACAGGTTGTGGTCATTTTCAGGACTTTCGTCCCGGGTAGAGATTTTGGCACACATCACACGTTGTTCAATGGGGTCATATTAGTCTATAACAGTTGAGATATTCTCCGCTAAATGAACTGCATACAAATCTTACCCAGGACCTCTACTAGAAAGCTTCAGAGCTTCATGGGGCTTCATTTGCCCATCACTACGGTATTGCAGGTGATGGTAGAGATCGAGAAAGAGAAGAGGGTTGACCAAGCACACACCTTGTCTTGATGGCGGTATGACTGGTAATCTAATTGACTCATACAGGTAGACAAACTGAAGAAGAGCAAAAACATACACAAGCTTTGGGGATGAAGGTAAGAGTCCTTTCTCAAAAGGAGACTAAGCGAGGATTGTGCTTATGTGTGTGTTGATGAGACCATGATGATCAATGGCAGGTGCGGGTGATGGCTGAATGAGTGCAGGTGAGGATCAGGAGGGATTCTGGGAAGTGTAGTCCAGAGTGTGAGTGAGGGAGTATAGCAGTGAAGGAGGACTGGTCCAGTATACTCGTGAAAGTATGGAAGTAGGCATATTCAGACTTAGCACTTTTTTTTCTTGATGTTGCCCATACAGTTCAGTACAGGGGTCGGAAACAGCAGATCTTGCAGCAGATCTTTGTAGGCTATGTGTGCAACGGAGGGATTCTTGTCGCTGTTTTGACTCCTTCACATATTTTATAAGCTCTTCACAAGTACTCAGCTCAGCTGGTAAAAATACCATCATATAGGCACATACATTAAATGTGCGCTTTTAGCACACAGCATTGTTTTGGATCTTTGATAAGCAAAAAAGTAATAAAAAACGTTTTTTTCCCCCCTTTTTTTTTGAATCTTTAGGTTCAGTCTTAAAAGTGTGAACGCTAAGTGAACCAAGTAGGCTACCAAAGTATCATTTTCTTTTTTGGTCTGGACCAAAATAACTGAACTACACATGTGAACACACCCAAAGGTCACACCGTTTTGTAGGTCAGTTCAATGTTCATTTCCGTTCAATTACTGTGTGATCAAATATGAAATTAGTTAAATTTAGTTATTAAGCAGCTTAGAAAACAGTGATATCAGCGTAAAGCTCAGTTCAGTGAGTCTCAGTGCAGTCAAATCAATAATTTTGTGGAATATTATGTGCCCCACTAAGCAAGCCAAAGGTGACAGTGGGAACCCAAACTCTATCAGGTGACATACACGGAGAAAAAACCTTGGGAGAAAACCAGGCTCAGTAGGGGACCAGTTTTCCTCTGGCTAATGAACCAATGTTACAGGCTGCATCACAAGTCAGATTGTGGATTGGGATCATTGGTATCATTCCTGAAACAAAAGACTCTTATGAGCCGGTTTATTAATAGCTCAAAGGGACGAGTTTCCGGTATGAATCAGTTTGCCCTATATAATTTAAGCAGAGAGATTTCTGTTAGACATATGTTAGATGCAGTACCAATGCAGACCTTATTTAAAAGTCAGCATTTTTTTTTTTGGCCTCAAAATTCAATGAATTTGTAATATTGTGTCGTGATAATAACAAAACTCCCTTAATTTTCTTTCTCTGTCCAAAAAAGAAATTGCAGCTATAATTCAGATTCATTTGTCACAATCAAAAATAGGAGGTCAAGTCTATACCTCACACTTTTGCCTTGTATTGTGGGTCATCCAGTTATTCTATGCAAAAACACATTTCACATACTATAGACATTATACTTAGCCTACTATATAGTGCAAATCTAGTAAATATAGCATGCATTGATTGGGTCACTAGAGCAGAGGTCTTCAACCCTGCTCTTGGGGAACCACTGTCCTCCAGATTTTAGCTCCAAACACCTGGACCAGCTAAAAGAGCTCTCCAGGATCACTTGAAAATCACAAGCTGAAGCAGGTTTAAGGTTGGATAGAAACTTTGCTGGGCAGTGGGTCTCCAGGAGCAGGGTTGAAGACCTCAGAATCAGAACCCAAAAAAGAGAGACATTTAGAGCTTTATATATGGCCTCTGCCTCTAGAGGGCACTCCATGATTCAAGATCAGTGTTTCCCAGTTTGGGCTTGTCTTCCTGGATGGTAACCGTCATTCTGTGAATCTTTAGCATTCGGTGACTCCAAAATAACCCTGCCCTTGGTAGCAGCAAAAGCTTGCGATAGCTTTCACAGAACAACAACTACCAATTAGACAGTATTACAGTTCAGTCAAATCTGATTTAAAGGGATAGTGCACCCAAAATTTAAAATTCTGTCATTAATACTCACCCTCATGTGACTTTCATTCATCTTCAGAACACAAATGAAGATCTTTTTGATGAAATCTGAGAGCTTTCTGTCCCTTTATTGACAGCTACTCAACTACCTCTTTGATGCTTTAAAAAGTTTTCTGAAGAGACTCGATTGCTTTATATGATGAACAGATTGAATTTAGGCTTTTATTCACATATTCACATTTCGTACATCGAGCAGGTTCGGTTGAGCTTCTTTATGTTTATGTTCGCTGAATGTTAGTAAGGAATAAAAGCCTAAATTAATAAAGCGATTGAATCTTTTCAGAAAATTTGGACTAAACCGCTCAATTCATATGGATTAGTTTTACAATCTCTTTATATCTCATATTTTCCAAAGATGAACGATTGTCTTATGGGTTTTAAAAGACATGAGGGTGAGTAATTAATGACAGAATTTAAATTTCTGGGTGAACTATCTCTTTAAATTAGTTAACCCAACTCATTTTAGTTAGTAGTGTACTGTGTGATCTGAATTGGGTGGGTTAGATTGTGAGATAAGAGAAGTGGATGTTTTATGGATGAATCACCCTTACGAAAAAGAAGTATACATCAAGTTCATTTTATGAAGTATACTTAAGTAATGTTTAAGTGTATTTTTAAGTATACTTTATGTAGTAAGTATACTAATATCAATATGTACTTGTAGTAAACTTGTAAGTGTACTATTTCAATACTGCTTGGGACTAAATTGGCCCACTTTTATTATATAAAAGTATACGTTTAAAGGAACACTCCGAAATTTTGGGACTTTAGCTTATTCACAGTATCCCCCAGAGTTAGATAAGTCCATACATACCTTTTTCATTTCTATGCGTTCTGTAAGTGTTATTTGACACACCCACCGCTAGCCTAGCTTAGCACAAAGACTGGATGTAAATGGATAAGGTAGCATACTAATCTCAATAAGTGACAAAATAATGCAAACATTTTCCTATTTAAATGCTGTGATCTGTATAGTCACAGCGTGTACAAATAACAAGGCTATATGAGACAGAGACCATTTTTAATCGTATAAATACTGGGAACTATATTCTCAATAGGCGTAGGAGCACAGCTACTTGGGCGGAGTGGCTACTTGGGCGGAGTGATTAGCCCAGCACACGAGACGCCCTGTGGTGAGGAGCAGAGAGTTCACTCAGAGTTGGAGTAATAGAGTCAGCAATTACTAGATAGTAAATTTATAGTTTACAATCATGGGTGTTCGCTGTATCTTGTCTTACAGCTTCCAAAGTTTGTTACTCCTCGTCTGTGTATTCTGGCTCAAAACGATATGGTTCTGGATCTTGGTTTGATACCCGGTAAAATTCCTCTGACAATTCCTCAAAGTCAGCCATGATCACGAGTCACGTTCGCTACTAGCTAGTTAGTCACATTTGTTTTGTTTACGGAACCATTAACAGGGCGTCTCGTGTGCTACGCTAATCACTCCGCCCAAGTAGCTGTGCTCCTACGCCTAGTGAGAATATAGTTCCCATTATTTATATGATTAAAAATGGTCTCTGTCTCATATAGCCTTGTTATTTGTACACGCTGTGACTATACAGTTCACAACATGTAAATAGGAAAATGTTTGCATTATTTTGTCACTTATTGGGATTAGTATGCTACCTTATCCATTTACATCCAGTCTTTGTGCTAAGCTAGGCTAGCGGTGGGTGCGTCAAATAACACTTACAGAACGCACAGAAATGAAAAAGGTATGTATGGACTTATCTAACTCTGGGGGATACTGTGAATAAGCTAAAGTCCCCAAAAGTCGGAGTGTTCCTTTAAGTGTACTATTAGTGTACAGTAAGTGTAGTAAACTTTAAGTACACAACTAGGTTTCTCATTTGTAATGCATCTGTACTACAAGTAAACTTATAAGTATACTACTAGTTTACTATTTTAATACAAGTAGTACATTTTTTAGTTTATGAAAGTACACACTGAAGTGTACTCTCAGTAAACTACTAGTTTAGTAGTTTATACTGCAAGTATACTTGTAAGTTTTCTTTAAGTCAACATAACATTATACTTTTAGTTTACTATTTATATATTATTTTTGCACTTGCAGTATACTACTATGTTCAAATGTAGAAATTATTTTTTTATGCTTGAAAAATACCTTTAACTGTTCTTTCATTTTAAAAACATTTTATTAGCTTCATGCATCCTTTTTTATCAACACTTGAATGTCGGTAAGTTTCATAAAGAAAGGCAACATTTTAAACAAAAGAGTTTTGTCAAAGACTACACGCCTTTATCAGATTCAGAAAGGTGTCAAAACACAGATGGAGTAGATCGAGTCCAACACCCCCAAAGCTTCACAGTCGTTTTCTCTTCATGGGTCACGCTTCATTTCAATTGGTAATATTAAGCAGTTTTGATTTACACGCTAATGTTTGATGATCACGTTATTTTACATTTGAGTGAGCAATTTTCTATCACTTGTTTCAGCTTCTTTTTATCCTGTGTTTTAATCTGGAGATTCTATACTGGATGTGTCATAGGGCCCCTACCATATAACATTGAAAACATGGATAGCTGGAAAATTCAGTCAATGGTGTGGAAATACTAAAGTAGAATCAGAGTTCTACAATCTAGCAGGCTTGTACAAAATTCAGAATTTCAGAATTGGCCTCCATTCAATTCATGAATTTGAATTTGAATTGAATTTACTCCGCCCCACAGGAGGTTGAATTGAATTTGAATTGGAATGACAGGAAGTGGAATCAAATTCATGACAATTCAAAGAAATTCCACACAGTCACACAACAGAAAGAATGTGTTGAGTCTCGCATGCATTCAGTGTTAGGAAGGTTACTTTGGAAATGTTATTGCTTAGTTACCCATTATAAATGTGGTTTGGATTACTTTATTTGGATAACTTTATTAATGCAAAGCAATTTTGTTTTAAGGTGATTAGTAACTAATTGAATTAAACATTTTACCTCAGTAATACAACTAAATACAATTACATTAATTTTGTAATTTAATAACAGAAATTTCATTTCACCTAACTATACTCCTCAACCCTGCATACATTTTGTTCTAAAATAGATATTGATCAAATTCTTGAAATAAATTACCCCCTCAATGTTGTTTAATTAGTTTTGTTCCAATGTCATTTTCATTTCAAAGTAATCACACAAACACAAAGTTGTTGTAAATGCAGTTATCATTTATTCCAATGCAAAAAAATACTGAGCAACACTGTTGCATCTAATTCTCAATAGCTCCTCAAATGTTTTGTCATTGAGTCTGCACCGTTCTGGTCTGAATATCTTTCCTGCAACACTAAAGATTCTCTCAACAGGTGCAGAGTGAAGTTGTAAGGGACTTCTGAAACTTAAAAAGTCCAGTGTTGCCCATCAAATTGTGCTTTCAAACAAATGTCCACCTCAAATTGTTTAGCAACCATTTTAAATAGTTGGTTAAAGTAAAGCATTCTGGGAAATGGAATCATGTTCCGTCATGTTCCACAAAATTACAATTACAATAAATCAAACTTAATTATTTGTTCTGTGACTAGAGTTTTTAACATTCATTGCTGGAGGAAAACATATCCTTTTAATGTACATTAAATGTAATTTTAATGTAATCTACAAGTAGTTCAAACTAATATCATTTATAATGCAATCATATCTGACATAAAGATTCATTGTTAAACACTTCACTTAAAATATATGATGTTTTTTTTATTGAATTGCAATTCTGCTTCCTTTAATTCAAATTCGAATTACACAAGCCTGCAATCTAGAAGAATTTAGAATCTCAGTTCTTATACACTACCAGTGGACTAGCTTACACAAAAATTCAGATACGCAGAATTAGAAGCATATCTGTTTTATATCAATATTCTAATCAATATTTTCAAACAATCTAAGTTTCATAAGACTGTATATATGAAAAACTATGTAAAAAAAGTATTTTTAATAGGCTACTCGATCAAAAGATTAACACAACTACAAGCCATGTATACTTTGAATACTTTTAAGTATATCTCGATCAAAAGATTGAGTACAAGTACAGGCCAAATATATTTGGACTTTTCACTCAGTATAAGTCAAGTACACTTACGTGTAATTCTAAGTATATGTCTGAGAAGTACATAAAGTATATTTTTGAGAAGTATATAAAATGTAGACTGAAAGTATACTTTCTCATTTTTAGTTTAAAGGAAGTATACTAATAGAACACTTGATTAAACTTCTCTTTCGTAAGGGCAGACGAGATGAATGACGCTGCTCATGATGATGTATTTCCTAACAGCTTTTTTTCTGAATGGATTTTTGTTCAGATAAGAAAAAATAAGACACACCCTCATTGCTTAATCCTGCTGACACATTTGGACGTGCCACCTTCATTTTTCCCCCACAAAGTATTCACGTACTATATGTTGTGACATATAACCATATGAATCAGAGAGTGTAAAGTAACGTCCGTAACTCTTCTTACTCATTTCCCGTTTGCTCTCTAATTTAGCAGAGAAAGGTTGCTTTACTCAATACTCATTTAGTCTTGACGTCAAAGCTATGCCCACCAGTAATTTTTTTTTTTTCCTTTTAGGTCATAAATTGCAAAATAAACTCTGGGTACTCTTCATGCAAAAAATATAATTTCTTATTAAGAAGAAAGTGAGAGTGATACAAGTGTTATGAGAAACATAAAATTAGTACAGTTGCATGAGAAAATCACAAGTCTGGGATGGCAACGGTCAAAAATAAAGTTTAACATCACAGTACAAAAGTATTTGACTGCATAATGATGCCATTGACCAATTAATGTGAAAGAATAAGCGATAACATTGCATTAATTTAGTCAGACACTTGTGAAACTGGGAACTCTGAGGTTTTCTTTTCCTGTGCAATGGTTTTACTGGAAACCACATACAGTACTTTCAAAACTTTCCACTGACCTGAGTAACTTCTGCTGACTGTCTCATCAGTTACACATTGTGTATGTGTAAAAAGAATTCAGCACATTCCAAAAAGTATCAAAGAACCTTTGAAAAAAACAAAAACAAAAAAAGCCTAATTCACATTCACATTCACATGAAAGGATTCCGTGTTGACATGTTTCTATGAAAACAGGCAAATAAGGCATATTAAAGAGAGAAACATTCTCATTCTAGAGACTATTTGACTGGACAAAAATATGGATACGCCCCTGAGTGCAGGATGATGTCATCAAATTTCTTGGTCAAAAAAGAGAAAGTGGATTTTAAATGTGTATATGTCTGATTAAATTATATTTAGTCATCTTAGTAATTAAAAGACTTGGTAATTAAATTGCTTTTGATAGAACGATTCACCCTGTGGATTGTGGATGGTCTTGTTGAATTATAGTAGCCTAATTAAAAGACTTGGTAATTAACTTTGAGACATGGACTAAAAGACTCAAAAGTCCAAATTTGATTTTATGACGTCTTACAAATAAACTTAGATTCTATAGATGATAGAACGATTCACCCTGTGGATTGTGGATTGTTGAATTATAATAATTTGACAGAACGCAATACACATTGCTTTGTTCTTATTGCATAACACACTGTGGTATACTTTAAAGTAACATTTATGCCCTAGTGTAGGCAAATGTAATAATGTTTTAACCAACAAACTTAAAAACACAATAGAAAAACAGATCTTTATGAAAGGGTGTATAGCTTACACTTTCACTTCCTCTAAACTATTATTAGGGCAGAAAGGAAATTGCTCTTGTGAGATAACCCAGTCCTTTCAAATAATTCTGTAGAATACAGTTAAATATCAAGACTGGTATCGGTACTGCAAGCGTTTATATCCCAAAGGTCGATTCATGAACTGAGCCCTTTAATAAGACTTTAGGAGAACTGTCCATTTACTGTAACAAGCTAAGGGGAGACTGGGGACAAGTACATTTTAACATTTTACTTAATTCTAGAAAAAAATAGCACTGTACCATTAATAAATTTACATTGTAAAAGACTAGATCATAATCTTAAATAATAAATACAAAATAAAAAAATATATATATTGATTATTGATATCTCGATTCTGTCACTAATGTAAGCAAATTTATGACACTGACCATAGATAGATAGATAGATAGATAGATAGATAGATAGATAGATAGATAGATAGATAGATAGATAGATAGATAGATAGATAGATAGATAGATAGATAGATAGATAGATAGATAGATAGATAGATAGATAGATAGATAGATAGATAGATAGATAGATTAAAGCACGTCATTGCCGAGGGGGTGGGCGTGTGTCTCTGATGGGCGTATTATGAACGCGGTTTATAAATGTGCTAGTCTTAGTACAGTGTTGATCTGACCCTGCTGCGAGTTTTGCGTTCTGCACTCATTTGAAGAACACTATCGGAATCTCGTGAAGAAAACCAGTTTACAAAAGTAAGGCGAAATCTTTTTTCTTTTCTTTTTTGTTCAGTGACTTACTTTCAGTCGTGTTTGATCTGTGCAGAAGTATTACTTGACTTTGCGTCGTCTCGCGCGCCTTGCGTTCCAAGGTTTGCGGTTCTGCAGATCAAATTATCATCCATAATTAGTCTATAGTAACTATTACTGCGTATGTTTGTGTTTAAGTGAACCGTAGCACTTTCACGATGTATTTGTAGTCTCGTTTGGGTGACTGATGTGTGAACTTTTGAGAACAGGGAAACTAAAACCACAGTTAAGCCACAGTTATTCTTTTTTGATTTATGTAATTGTCTAATATGCCTCAAGGATATGCAGTGCATCACGTATTTGGACTGAAATCACACGTCTGAATGTAATTTTCATTGTTTGGCAAAATATCAAGCCTTCGAGCATAAAATTATGAAGTGAAGTTCTGTGCAAATGTTTATGCAGCATTTAAGAGCAGATAACTGTATAATGCAATGACACTCATAATTATGAGTGCAAATATTTTTTGGGATCTACATATATAGGATATACTGTATGTCAGTGTTTGGCTAGAAACACAGTTAAAGCTACACTAGAGACTGACTGCATGGTTTCCAGATGTTTTTGCTTATGGATTCCAGCTGTTTCTGATTTGATAGGGTGGGGAACTGAACAAAAAGCTCCTCACATTGTTCAGATACTTCATGATCATCTGTATCTCTCCATACCTCTCCCCTGGTTTCTGCATAAATGAATGAGGTAGATTCTGATGGTTTAAAAGCCTTTCCTGCTGTTTTTCCTTTTTACATGTGTCTGTTTATTTTACTAGTCCAATTTCTTGAGGCTGCTGCATGCTTTCAAGAATTTTTTTCTTGGCCGCATTTGATTTTGTGTATTCCACATAACTGGTCAGTGATTATCATGTGCTCTTCTCCTCATGACTCCACCGACGGCTGTAAACATGAACTTTTGTGTGTTTAGCATCTATCTCAGTTATCATTGACAAACATTTCATTTAAATGGAGAAAATGATGAAAATTCTGACAGAATTATTATTTGTTTTCTGTAAACTTTTCAATTCATATGCATGTGTTTCTAACATTTATAGCAAAACTCTCTGGTAAGATCTTCTCCCCTCAAACTAAACTTCTGTTGGGTGGATATTGTGAATGTTCTGTTTAGTCCCTCATAAACGTAATAGAGAGCCAAGAGACATTTTTAAACCTTCTGGAAAGGAAAGGTAAAGTAATTTTATAGCTGCTGCAGTTTTGGAGTGAGTCTTATCTGACCTAACCATTCCTGCCCTATTGCATTCCAAAAATAAGGGTCTGGTTTTGACAGCCAAAATCAACACATACATACGCACACACAACCTTTATTTGAACCACAGTGGTGCAAATAAAGCGGTACAATCCAAATCTGTTTTGGGTGGTTGCCAGGTTGTTGCTATGTGATTGCTTGGGTAACCATTACCACCCAGCAAGCTAGGGTGTTCTGATTGGTTGCAAGGTGATCTAACAGAACATTCTCAAAATTTTGGCTAACGTTCTAGCAAGGTTCTCTCAAAGTTATGAGCAAACATTCTCCCTGTAACGTTAACAGAACATGTATTTAAACTTATCGGGCCTTTAATAATCAAAACTCAAAACGCACAAAAAATTATTTATACATTGTTTATGAAACGTTTTAGTTGGACATTCGTCTGACATATTTGAAATGTTATTACTTGTTTCAGAATGTTCAGAGAACATTCAAAAGTAACGTTCCCATAATGTTTTCTGAGTAATAAAATGGAACGTTTCCTGAACTTTTGCATAACCAAAAAATAAATATACTAAATAACTAATAATAAATAACTATTTCAAATGTAATTTCTTTAACCTTTTAAACGTTCAGAGAACATTCAGAAGTAACGTTTTCATAACTTAATGGGAATTTTTGCAAAATATTGTTAGAACATGTTTTTGTTAGCTGTGATGAACTAGAACATTAACTTATCTAAAACATCTATTTGCTGTGATGTAAGAAGAGCATGTTGAGTCAAGTTCTTTCTCAACCGTTGATAAACCCAGTCTGCATCATGGAAATGATGAAAGTTTGAAGAATAGAGGAATAGAGGTGTGTTACTTGATGACTTCACGAGTCATCATGTAACACACCTCTATTCCTCTATTCTTCAAACTTTCATCATTGGGTGTGTGAACTTATGCCTTCAGTTGTTTATTTTCATTGTGTTGTTATGTGTGTTTATAACTCTGTTGCCAGGTGTAACAGTCTGGGACGTATATCCGAGTTGGGTGTTTGGCCCTCCAAATGTGCCTTGTGGTGTGAAATTAAAATAATTGGCTTCCATATAAAACTTGGATGTGTAAACCAAGATAGGCCTACAAGATGAACACACACTTGTGGACTGCTTTTGTCAAATAGTTCACACGAAAATGACAATACACCATCATTTACTCACTGCCTATTCGAGCCATCATTGACATCAAACCACTAACAGTGTCAGTGAATGAGATGAAGTGAATAACGTGAGACTGTTCCTTACACAAAGCTAATGTATTTACATTTGTCCCGAAAAGAGCAGTTTCAACTTTCTGCTTAGCATCTCCTTTTGTGCTTTACAAAAGAAAAAAGTGGTTTGGGGCTCATTAGGGTGAATAAATGACTAGAGAATTCGCTTTTTGGGGGTAAACTATCCCTTTAAAATCTAAATACAGCTCAGAGAAGTAGATCTGCAGCCGCCGCCCCTCTCATGTGCACATATTTGTCAGTTGCTCGCTCTATCTTTGGCTTTAGACCGGCTGCTGGAGTTACAGTATATTAGCCCTCATACACACACTATCAATTCCAGTTTAGGGTTGGTAAGATTTTACAAAGAAGTCTCCCATGCTCACCAAGGCTGCATTTATTTGTTCAAAACAGTAATATGTGAAATGTAATTACTATTTAAAATGACTGTTTTGTATGTGAATATATTTTTTTAAATGTAATTTATTCCTGTGATCCTTCAGAAATCATTCTAATATGCTTATTTAAGCTTTTTTTTTTTTTTTTGCATTTCTTATTATTATCAATGTTGAAAACATTGTTAAAAACCGTAATACATTTTTTTTTTTTTTTTTTTAGGATCTTTGATGAATTGGAAGTTCAAAAGAATGGGATTAATGGCAGTTTTATTTTTGGAAAACTTATATTAGTGAGCAGGGTTCATGGGTCACTGTGAATCATGATTTAGAGAGAGCAGATGTGTGAGAAAGGCTGTCCTGCATTGGAGAGGTCAGGTCAGGTCAGGCTTGAGTTTACATTCTAGCATTCTGATCATAGCTGTCTATGTATACATGTAGGATTCATTCTTAACATCCATATATCCCTGTGGCATCTCATGACACCCAGTGAAAAAATGTGCTGCTCTTATATAGCTCATGAGACCTAACTGTTCTCAGTCATCGTGGATGCTTAACTGAAACACAGCAAAGATGTTTCTCCTAAAAGTCGAAAAAAAGTTTGAAATAGTTGAAAAATAGTCATACAGTAAGAATATAGAGCTATAGAAGGAATGTGCATAATAACAGCACAGATCATTGATGAAATATTGAGATCTCTTTGATACCTTTGGTATCTTTTGGTATGTTATATCGTTAACCCCATAAAGCCTATCATATCTAATACACAAATTTATAAGTCCCCAAAATTATCAACATAATCAAAACTTTGCTGAAAAAAAAACAAAATATTGTCCACAATTCTACATGCTTTTTGTCGCCTGATATTTTAGAAAAGCTTTTTTTTTATAATTGTAAAAAGAAAAAGAAAAATCCATGATCTTTTTGCTATGAATTATTGAAATCTTGAATATAGTAATAAAAATCTCATTAATCAGATTTTTTTACTTTTTTGTAGACATATGAGCATCTGCAACAAATTGCATATTTTTGCTCAGTTTGGGCGTCTGAAAAAAATTAAGGTGTTTTTTCCTCCATATTCTCACTATATTATACTATATATGGGCTATAAAAGCCTTATTTATCGAATATGATACTCAACAAAAAAACACATGCAAACTTTTTTTTTTTTTAAGATTTTAAGATATTTTGTAATTTCAAGAAATGTTCCATTCCAAAAATGTGATTTTTCTAAATGTCAGACTACAGTGTTAAGATCTATTCTATAGAATTCACATTACACAGATTCTCCTTCCTTGACCGATATAATCCTCTCAGTGTTGTCTCACTTTTTGCCTCCAGGGCCAATGGCGTAGATTTGGTTTGAACATTGGGGGGGTTGAAGTTTGGGTATGCCTCCTGATATTGTGATCATGGTATAAATATTGGGGGGGGGGGGGGGGTGTAATGCATAGATTTAAATATTGGGGGGGTTATCTCCCCCCCAACCCCCCCACAAATTACGCCCCTGTCCAGGGCCATAGAGGTCGTGACCTCTTGAGGCTTGTGTTTAGGAAATTGGGCGTCTCATTGGTTAAACACAGAGAATTGCTTGAATGAAGTCTTTGAATGAGCAATGGCTCTTTTGAGAATCTTTAAGCTTGAGGCGACTCATCACGCCTTGTGAAAGATCTCATGATAGCACAGTTCAACCTCATCTCGTCATGAGTACATATTTCCTAATTTAATAAAACAATAAAGCAGATTCACATTTGTCCTCTGTAGTCTGTCCTGTAACTGTAGTGTTAATGGCGTAGTCTACAGGCTTCAGTGACTTACACTCATCCAGAGCAGCATTGCAAACATTCTTGTGCTGCACATGCTCACATATACAGCTGCAAACTTATGAGCAGAACTGTGTGTGTTTGGCTGTATTAAACTGGTAAACCGTAGGACGTTTTTAGCTAAATGTGACTCTGGATAACAAAACCAGTCACAAGTTGCACGGGTCTATTTGTGGCAATAGCCAACAATACATTGTATGGGTCAAAGTTATCGATATTAAGTATCATGTTCCATGAAGATATTTTGTAAATGTCCTACCGTAAATATATAAAACATTTATTTTAGGGAGTGAATGCAGCACAATCGCGAACATGAACAACTTTAAAGGTGATTTTCTCAATGTTTCGATTTTTTTCAACCCTCAATAGTTGTATCTCTGCCAAATATTGTCCTATCCTAACAAACCATACATCAATGGAAAGCGTATGCATTCAGCTTTCAGGTGATGTATACATCTCAAATTCAAAAAATTGACCCATGTGACTGGTTTTGTGGTCCAGGGTCACAAATAGTAAACATTTGCAAACATGTTATATGATGTGTTTAAAGGCGGTCTAATTCAGTGGCTAAATCTGATGGAAGTCAGTGAAATGGGTGAAATGGCTTACAACACTTTTAAATAAGAGGATAACAGATTAATGACGTGCCTAGAGTCAAGTTTTTCCACAGCTAAAGAGACTTAATCAAGCTTTCAGTTATGTTTTGATGACATATCACCTTTGTCTTAGATGTTTCAGATAAAATTTATTTGGAGAAAGAAAAAAGAAACTCAATAGAGCTGGTAAGTCCTGCCCCTTCCGCTAACCCCGCTGGACCTCTAGGTTGAAAAATCGTCAATGCAAGTGAATGGGAGAAAATAATTATTTTCTGGTCCCGTTTGAATTGTGTCATGAATGTGAACATATGTTGTCTGTGAATTTTTTATATAATCTTTTGCGTGAATAATGCTACAATTTAGCGGGTAGAAGTTTGATACGGTTAGACTTTGTGTGAGAGCACTTTGTGGACTACAACTCTTCGCTGCTTTCGACGCTTTTGAAACGTCACCACCATTCGCACACGGACACTAGCTCACGGATCCCGCTAAACATGGCTGTGTCTTTGGTGCACTTCACCGCCTTCTTTCAGGGAGAGGACAAAATCGTTGAGGTTGGTGAAAACCACGGGTAAATCATCTTTATGGAGTGACGTCACATAGGCGACATGTAGTCTTTCTCGTTATGTCTTTTCTACAACATCGCTAGCCGAAGAATCATACAATATACTGTCAAACTCGTAACATGAAAGATTATATAAAATATTCACAGACAACATATGTTCACATTCATGGCACAATTCAAACGGGACCAGAAAATAATTATTTTCTCCCATTCACTTGCATTGACGATTTTTCAACCTAGAGGTCCAGCGGGGTTAGCGGAAGGGGCAGGACTTACCAGCTCTATAGTTGTCATACAGTAGGAGTTTAGTTTAGGAGTTTCACATTGAAATCTTTGACTTTGGATTACAGATGTTAGTATTTCTACAAATCTTATCACCGTTTGCGTTTTTACAGTACATTTACATTTATGCATTTAGCTTTTATCCAAAACAACTGTCAAAAGAGGAACTAAAGCAATTCATCAAGGAGTCAGGAATTCAGTATTCATAATATACAATGCTAGATTTATTAGAATAGTAGATTAGCAAGCAAGCTAGAGAAATGTCGAGAAATAGAAGATTTTTTATGTTATTAGCTATGTTTCCATTCAAAGTTGACAAAGGACAAAATCATCACTTCCTGGGAAATTGGCGCAATTGGATGCCTGGTGTTTGTTTGAGACGCTTCTGTCTTCTGGGAATTAAACCGAATCATTTTGATTACAGGCATTTCAGAATGACTAAACAAACATTTGAGAACTTGATCCACAGGTTAGTCCATTTATCCAATCACATCCACTGTTGAGGAAAAGTCATGGGATTTATTTGGTAAATGTGTTTCCATTGTAGTTTATGCACGTCTAAGCGGATCAAAAATGTATCTACCTCATTGAACGCATACATTTTTATTTTATGTGCATACATTTTTTGAATTTATGCACATCATGGTGTTTCCATCCAGTTTTTTTATGCAATTTAATACAATAGCTTTCCAGTAGCTCAAACTGTAGAGTGATGGCGTTTGCAACGCTAAGGTCATGGGTTTGATTCCAAGGGAAAGCAAGAGCTGATAAGAATGTAATGTGTACCTTGAAATACAATGTAAGTCGCTTTGGATAAAAGCATCTGCCTAATGTAATATCCCAGAATAAAAAAAATAAATAAAAAATACATGGATGGAAACATAGCTATTGAGCTTTAGTTGTTATCTCTTTAATCTTCTCTAGAGTTTTAAAAGTGAGATTATTGGGGTTTTAAGAGAAAACTCTGATGAGAACAATCCTACAAAAAGTCTCAATTTGCTGTCCATTCAATCTCTTTGCAGTTGAGGAGAAACCGTTGAGATGTTAAAGAGAAAGTACTGCAGAGACGTGTGTGGTTTGTTAAACTGAAGGGAATGAGTCTCAGAAATGCTGCTGGTTGGTTGTTGAGTTTGGAATTTGGTAATTGTGAGAAATGTCTTGAGAGACCAGAAGAAAACATGTTGTGGAGATAAAGGGAGAGCACGAGGCCATTGGGAGGAAAACACATGGTTCTCATTTTCAGTGTTTACTCAGCGTCACTGGGACAGAACGCACATGCGACGTCAGCATTTCTGATCCTCTTGATTATTCAATTTTGCACCAAAAAACTACCGATCACTGATCATTTGGGAATAATTACTGATGTTTATTTGGCAATGGCAATCTGAGACATATATCTGGTGGTGGAAGCAATGCTGGGAAATTCCAGTATCTTTAAGCGGCATGTTAAAGTTTACAGCTCATGACCAACTAGGCAATTACTTTAACAACACTGGAGAAACGCAGATGTATGTGGACTATTCCTTTGCATGGTGGCTTTAACTCATGCACTTTTTGATAAAGCGACATGGGAGAAAGCCTTATAAGAAAACTTATAATGTGTGTGTGTATATCTTATTTTATATTTTTAGGGAAAATAAGGGGTCGTCGTAAGGGAGTCATTATGTGCATTGAATCTTTTTGTTTTGTGCTGTTCCTAGACAAATGAATGCATAAAAAAAACTAGTATGGGAAACCATATTCACTATGATTTAACTTTTCTAATGGTAGAATGCACAACATTTTTGCTATGTTTAATTCCATGAGATGCATCCAGTTGTCATCATAAAAACATATATTTTGCATTTTAAACCAATTTTGTTTACTAATTTTTATTTTGTGCAAATGTTTTACTTCAAGCATGATCTTTAAACACCATTTAAATTCAGTCTTGAATGGGAAAATACAAAAAGAAACAATTACATTGCATTATTGCATTATGCATTTATCTTATGTGTGATTCATACTGGATGCATATGTATGACCCTTGGTTTCATTTTTATTTTGTTTTGTGCAAATGTTAAAGTCTGTCACCTACAAAAAGTGTTAATCAGTTACATGCGTATTGCTAGAGAACATAAGCAGGGGAAATAGTCTTGTGTTAACCTCAAAAACAAAAACTTCACACTTTACATTTCCTCAAGCCAGGCCCAAATCTATCTCTAAATTGTTTTTGTTCCATTTCGAAGTTGAGAACTATATCTTGAAAGATGCATTATGGAAATGCTTAATGCTTAACTATATGATTGATATATTCACTTCGCTCTTGGCTCTCTGATTAATGAGATCTTGTTTGTATCCTCTTTGAATTTGCTTCACCGATTAATCATTATCAACAAATGTCATTGTGAAACTTATATTGTCTGCTCATTTCACTTGCATCAAGTCTTTGATTTTCCATGTATTAATTACTTTGTACGATGTCTTTCAGGATGCCAGGAGAAAGACGGTCAATCCGAGATAACTCCGCTGTCGGACGTTTCCACGGTGTTTCTGATAGCAATGGTCTGGCCGTCCCTGAGAGACAGACCGAGGCCAAAGTGAAGAAAGACGAGAGCGGATGTCGACGTTGGTTACGCAAGGCTTGTCCATGTTGCTTCCGGCAACAGAGCAACTCGTATGATTTGACTACTGAAAAGGATGCTGTGGTTGTCGAGGATGGAGAAAAAGAAGAGCCGGCATCTCCAGTTCCTCCTAGCGGTGATACAGAACTAAACGGTGAGAAGCTCAGTCTCAGCCAGTCAAAATACTAAAAACCTCACCTGAAGTTCCTCAAATTCAATCTTTTTTCTCCATCTTTTCCCATCAGAGTTGTCTCTAGCAGTGCGCTCTGTGGATCTGCTCAGCCGGAAAACTGATCGGAACAAGAAGGAGCATCACACGGATCAATACTATGGTGACCAGCTCATCATCCGCAGAGGACAGACGTTTCAAATGGAGCTTGAGCTCTCACGACCTTTCAACCCAAACACAGATAAACTTCACCTTGAACTGAAGACAGGTGAGCGTGAAGAGAAGTCGCATAAATACGTGCTTTATCTATTTTGAATGTTGGTTTCAAACATAAAGTAAAAACCATGGGATAGATAGATAGATGGTAGATTGATTGATTGATTCAAATTCTTCCGTTTTCCAGCATTGTTTGCATATTTAAACCCTTTCCAGCAGTGACTGTATGATTTTGAGATCCAGCTTTTCACACTCAGGACAATTGAGGGACTCAAACACAACTATTAAATAAGGTTTAAACATTCACTGATGCTCCAGAAGGAAACACGGTGCATTAAGAGCCTGGGGGTCAAGATCAAGGTCATTTGTACTTTGTCTTCCGGGTAACATGTATGTATCTTCTGTTGCTTCTGAAGGACAGTAGTAAATGACATTTTTTTATATTTAAACAAAATAAGAAAAATCTTCATCCTGTTCAAAAATGTTCACCCCCCGGCTCTTAATGCTTTGTGTTTCCTTCTGGAGCATCAGTGAATGTTTCCCTTTTTATGTGGAAAAATTAAATTCAGAGATTTTATAGTAAAGACCTCAAGGTATTAAACATTCAGAAAAAAAAAAAAAAACATTTACCAGAGTAAAATGTGTGACAAATAGCCCCAGTTCCCCCTACACATTTTCTCATGGACAAAAATATCACATTGTTATTATTTCAAGTATAGTCTTTCTTTCTACTGTTTCTGTTGACTGATTATTTGAAATGAGTATTTAGACTGGAGAACACAACAGGAGTGCTCATCTCGTCTCACTGATAAGGGCTTAAACATCTGTGGTTTTAAAATTTCTCTCTCAAGCCGCACCCAATGATACAGCTCACTTATTTTGAAGAGATAGGTCAAGGAGTGAGAGATTAACAATAAATCCACTTCACACTGATACAAGATAACTCAACTGTTCAAACTAACTGATGCGAACAGATTCGCAATCCATTTCAGAGTGAAACAGGATATTCAACTCCCAAAAAATGTCAGGAAAAAAAATCAGGATTTGATTGGATCATGAAAGTATTTTTTCATCAAAAAATATAACTTGACTTTTCCTTTCTGCCGTGCATGTGCACTATTTTTCTTACTCAGCTATTTTCATGTTTCACATCTGACACATAAACATATAAATGCATGACTTATTTAACTATTAATAAATATGTCAGATGTCCTCTACATAAAGAACAGGAATTGAAAAAGGAAGGACCAGGTTTCATCATTTGTGCAAGCCTTATGTGTTTTATTACCAGCTAACTGCTTTTGGCTGACCTTGACCTTGGGTGACTGAATCAGTATTTCAACATAGTTGGATTGCTTGGATTTGGCTGAAATCCTCCCTCATGCAATAATTTACCAGAAATGTCTAAACTCAGAACCAAATTAATCATGTTCTTCTCAAAGTATGTGTTTCATGTCCATGTCATCATTCAGGCACGCTCCCGCTGGTGTCAAAGGGCACGCACATCATCATACCATTGGTTGAAGAACTCCAGGATGAACGCTGGGAGGCCAAGATCGTGGAGCAGAACGTCAACCGAGTCAAGCTGTCTGTCAACTCCTCCACCACTGCTGTCATCGGAAAGTACAAGCTGACCATCGCAACGCAATGTCTGAAGACGGGCGAAACTACCACACACGACCCTGAGAAAGACATTTACATGCTCTTCAATCCCTGGTGTGAAGGTATGACAAAAACACTTTGTTCCAACATATGCGATCTTATTCATAATACAGCGCAGTGATCAGATTTAAAAGCTCACACTGATGTACATGTGTCTCCACTCTGAATGAATGCGTATACCTCACATTTCGTGGCATTGGTTTAACTTTGCTTTTTAAACCAAAAGAACGGCTCTGAAAAACTGAAAAATAACCACTTTCCCTTTAAAGTGCCCATATTATGCTTTTTTTCAGATATTACCTTTTTTTAGTGTGTAATATAGCTGTTTGTGAATGGAAAAGTTCTGCAAAGTTTCAGAGATCAAAGTGCACGACAAATGGAGTTATTGTCTCACAAAAGAAAGAACTGTTTCTAAACTGCTTAAAACGAGTCTTCAGTAAATCAAGTCTTACTATGTAGGTTTTTAACAAAATTTGCATAATGCCCATATATAGACTTCATTGGCTCCCTATGAACAACGTCTACTTTGACACTACTTCAAACACTGTAGTTGTAGCTGAGTCCAGGAAAAGTTTGGTTTGTGTTGTTAACATGTCGAGAAGACGCTGTTTTCTGTGCTGCGAATGCAAATCCAGTTGGGCTCGAATTTATACTGTAAAACTGATCGTTACTGTTTGTATCACTGTGTGTGTGTATACAAGTGCTGAGGAAGGTCTGGATCTGAAATTCAGATATGGTAATAGGCGTTTCTTTTCCGACACGCGCTGTAAGCGGTGGACCAATCACAACAGACTGTGCCATCTGACCAATCAGAGCAGAGTAGGCTCTCGGAAAGGAGGAGTTTAGAGCGACCGAATCTTTGATTGAACCGTTTCAGACACTGTGAGAAAAGAGCTGATGCTGCAAATGTATATTATATGAAAATTAAATGTTTTTTGACCTTGGATTCATGTAAATCTATCGTAGTAGACCTCCAAAACAAAATTAGGAACCTTTAAATTGTATAATAGGGGTCCTTTAATAAAATAAAACAACGGGTGCGGTCATTGTTACATTTTTCCCTGTAAGTTTCATGATCCTTAAAGAAGATATTTTATGCTCATGATTGCCATAGTACCATTTTCATCAACACAGAGAATGTAATGCATTTATGAATTACGTCATGTCACAATGTCGGAATGCAGGGAGGATGACTGTACCAAACTCATCCATTGACGAGAAGCCAAACTACACCTCCACTGAAGCTTGTCTGAGAAACGCTGATATATTTAGTCTAAAATATTACACAGGCAACTGTTAAAGCAATATAACATGAAGGTGCAAGTTTCCTCTTGTAGCCCAGTGACTTACATCAGTCTTCAGGAGGATTGAACGTGTTCTTGCAGTCCATTTGTGTTGCAGAAGTTTGGATTAACAACTACTTTGGCTTCACTGCAACGACTGGCTATAACTCACTGGCTAAACTAATTTGTAATATTTCACAGAAATCACTGTATTTTAGTGCAATTTTACATCTGCATAGGCGATAAAATGCAGATGTGAGAACTGTTAACTGTTAATATTTATGTAAACTGTATTAAGAAAAGAAACAAAATTCATAAATGGACTGATGGGGGAAAATAAATAAAATAAAAAAGTTCAGCAAATGTGGATTTTGCTTTTGAACAACTTGAGATTCTCTTCCATAGAATTACAGTTTTGTTTACAGTCACTAATAAAGGTAAAGCAAGCTGAACCAGCAGACAATACAAGTTGGACAATGATGTTTGTGATAAAGAATGACAATTTTAATCAATGATTACTTGGTAAATACAAATCGATTAAGGAAACATAATATCCCAATATTTAAATCGAAATAAAGGGGCGTGGCCTGGTTGATTTAGTTAGTAGTGTGTTGAAACTTGTGGTTATAGTAAGGGGTGGGGCATTTCCCAAACACGCTCAAAACGCTTGACCAATCACAACACACTGCTCCAGCCGACCAATCAGAGCACATTGCGCTTTTCAGAAGGAGGAGCTTCATAGAGACAGGAACTAAACAGAGCGTTACTGACAGACTGGGAAGAGAGAAACTGCAACAATGTTAAATATTATGTTCAATGAAAAATTATGTTCTTTTTGAACATTCGAGCATGAAAAATTACTCTAGTAGAGTTCATTACTCAAAATGAAGATAATAGGTCCTCTTTAAAGCTTGTTTGGGTGGTTCGGGCTTTGCACTCTTTCCTGCGCTTGAAAGCCAGAGATGATTGTTAAGGAAAGAGAGAGGTCTGCCAAATCACCTTTCACTGCTGGCACTGTAATCTTTTCTCTCTCCTTCTATTTTTTTCCTCTGTCTGCATTTTATTTCTGACGTTTCTTCTACAGTCCCACCTCATCTGGCAGTTCACATGTCAAATAAATTTTCCCCTCTCCCGCTCTCTTTCTCTCCCTCCTTGGCCGCTCTTTCACTCCAGGCCCTTCCTGTCATTCTTTACTGGGTTCTTTCAGCACGGCTTGTTTTATTACACTACATTTGGCTCATTCTTGAACTTCAGAACTTGCTGAACTCTGTAACTCTGAATGTAATGTTGTAATTTAAGGAAGTACTTCAATAACAGGGTGTAGCTGAGTTTCAGATAAATGTTTGGTCAAGCTCAGACTCTTTATTCATTATGACTTGCTACACAAAGGCACAATGCTACAATTTAGGGAGTATTCTTTTATTAGCCCAATTTTTACAAAACATTAAATAAAAGCTTGGAAAAATGGAATAAGTGACCAATTAAAGGGATCATGAACTGCATCATTTTCTCTCAGGTCCAAGATTTGAACTTCAAAAAACATCCTAATTTAGAAGTAAAAGGCTATTTTCTATCCTGTTTTTGCATTCAAGACTTCGAAGTGAACACGCACTGCTTTGATTGCTTAACAGTTTTTGCATATTTAAATAATTTTCAGTGTTCCAGCCATTACACGTGTGGAATTGTTTTGAAAACTCAGAATGTGGAAAATATCCTGTTACATACTTGAAACATTTTTGCGTATTAAATATGCTTTATAAGTCTTGGTTGTGACAAATACAGTTTAAGTACTTGGAGTTACCACAGTTATAGCTTATAAATGATAACTTGCGTTGTTTCATATAAACGGCATTATGAATGAATCTACCATCATTTGCCATTCTTATAGGCTATTAGTTCATCTTTTTCGATAAAGTAAAAAACTTATGACTGAAATGTTTTATCCAGCGAATGGCTTTGATCAAAACAATAACAAAAGCGTTTTCTACGTGCTTTCTTCCGTATCCGGGAACACTCGCATAAACCACATAAATGCCCAAAGCCAAGGACAGAACACCGATTCACAACAATTTTATTTTGAGTAATTTTAAGGTTTCCATTTCCATTTAGGTTTAATTTTACATTTGAATTTAATTTAATTCATTTATTTCAGTTTTAGTATTCAATTTTAGTACTTTAAACTTATTTTATTTAGTTGTCAAGGCTTTCAAGTTTAGGTTTTTCATCTATTTTTTTATCTTTTATTTTATTTGACCTTTTTTAATGAATGAAAAACATTTTTTATATTTTTAGTTTTAGACCACTGTTTTAAAAGTTGTTCAGGTAATTGTGATATTGTGTTAAAGGAAAACTAATATGATTTACATCTTTAAAAAAAAGAAAAAAAGAATGATCCTGCTGTGTTTATCTTGCTGATCCTTCTGATCTTCTTCTGTCTCACTGCTTCACACTTCCAGGCCTCTTTCCATTACACTGGTCCTTTCTCCTGCATGTCTGAGTCATTCTTTTCCATTCATTTCTCCTTTCCTCTGCTAAGTTCTCTACTATCATTTCCGTTACTTTATAGTGCCTCCATTCTCTCCCTTTTCCCGTCTGATTGCACCACACTTGTGTTCACGCCCTGGTGGAGAAACAGAGAACATTCCAATGGAAGCAGAACAGAACAGATTCCAGACATTGATGATGTCACTGCTTTCCTTTAAAATGAACCAAACCTCCGTATCAAATCCTGGAACTGTGTTTTCATCCTCCCTTATGACTCTCTCTGTCTTTCTTCTCAGAGGACACGGTGTACATGGAGAGTGAGAAAGAGCTGAAGGAGTACGTCTTAAGTGATACTGGAAGAATCTACTACGGCACCGAGAAGCAGATCGGAGCTCGGACGTGGAACTTCGGCCAGGTGTGGAGATCAGAACAGAGCACTTTCTCCGGGGAAAATAAAACATGCTAATGAAAATTCTTGTGAAAACTTATCTTATACAATCAAGAAAGCACAAAGCAAATCATAATTGACACATGGAGTCTCAAATTTAATTTCTACCACAAATGCCAATGGCAGGTGAACTTTGCTGGCCATAAAGAAATTACCTGCCGTGAAACTGTGTTTTACATTATTTTCGTAAAATATATATTTTTGTCAGTGTGAAATGTTTTAGTAATTTTCCCTCTCCACAGCATTTATAACAGTCAGTGTTATTTTAGTATTATTAATACACCATTATAGTATTTATTAGGATTTTGCTTGAATGAGCTTTTATTTTTTAAATTTTAGTTTAAGATTTAGAAAATTTGGTTATGTGCGTTTGTCAATTTTATTATTTTTTTAAGAAATATTTCTATTTATCTTTCATGTATTTTATTTCAGTTTTAGTTCATCTTCAACTTCAAGGCAACAATTCCAATTTCCATCTAAGTTTTTTAAGTTTAGGTTTTCATCTAATACTTGTATTTCCTTTTATTTCAACTTTCAATGATCAAAAACAATTTTAAATACTTTTTAACACTGATACTAGTTAGTTTTTTGTTGTTGTTGTTGTTGTTGTTGTTGTTGTATAAAAAAAAAAGCATTTTCAACGTATTCTCGTAAAAATCGCCCACTTAGACAGGAAAAAAACATCTTGACAACACATAAAGCACCAAACCACAGTTTGTTTTGATTTATGTGAAATTTATGGTAAATCTAACATCAATTATACCACAATTATAGATTGCATTGAAAAAACAATGAGGAAAAATTAACTGTGAAAATGTGTGTCGACTTTGCAACCAGAATTTGTTTACACAACAAAGCTAATTTTAGGGAGTGTTCATTTTGGACCATGTTTAGACTTAGTTGACAGCACCATTGAGATTTCACACCAAATGAAAGTTGTCTCTCCGGATTGTCTCTCTCACAGTTTGACGAAGGAGTTCTGGAGGCCTGTCTGTTTGTGCTGGATAATAGCGAGGTTCCTCCCTCAGGTAGAGGAAATCCTGTCAGTGTGGTCCGTGTCATTTCTGCCATGGTGAGTCCCACCTCGCCTGACTATATTAATGGAACACATCTAGTAAAAAGTGCTGTATTATTCTTTTTTGTTATCAACTTTTGTTATGTGCAAAATAACATACATGCATATGTTCAATCTTCAATCGGCCTGTATTTCGGTCTTTCGACGCAGACCACAACAACTTCGCCAGGCTTTTCAGTCTCTGCCGATGTCTTGTCTGAGCGAGTCCCGCCAATTATATTTAGGCATATAATATATATAAAAAACAATAACAATACTTAACACAATCTATTTACAATTGCCTTTTTTTCACAGAAGCATGAGTGTTTAAAGGCCCCAATATACTCACGGCGAGTTCTTTTTCGTTGTTCGGTTAGGGGCAAAAAGAAGTCGGAAACACGTGACCAGCGATATACTGTTAGCAAACATCCCAATGTCGCACACACTGCTGAGAGCGGCATTTAAATGAATATATAAATATTTGCTGTGCACTTTCCTCTCAAGAACAAAATAAGCGTAACAAAAACACAGCGGTGAGAAAACAGCAGTTAAGAAAGCATCAGATTATATCGATTGATCAGAGCTCTGCAATTCATCTCTCCCGTCAAGTCACGTCACGTTTATTTATATAGTTTCTTTAAATTAAGCAGCTTTGCATGAAAAACCCTTAAGAATTACAATTTCAATTTCGACTCTGATGCAGCTCTCCAGTGTTTTCATGTTTTAACTCACATCTGACCTCAACGGACTGAACAGAAGGAATGAACCAGAGGTTCTGCGTCAAAGAAGGCGGAGCCTCAGAGCCACTCCCACCTATTATTTAATCGCCATGGACCAATGGTAGTTCGAAGGTGTTTTCCAGTAACTTCGCTTCAGAAAACTGTTCCGAACTACCGAAACGAACTTTGTTTTGGCCTGATTTTGTACGAAAGGATGTCACATCAGTTCGTACTTCAAATTCGCTTAAAGTAGGGGCGTTAAGTGATATGCTAAATCTGTGCAATAACAAGTGGTTTTAAAAGTGCACCAATAGCTTTATCCCAAGCCTCTACAGTGCGTGCAGAATTATTAGGCACGTTGATTTTCTGATCATATTTTATTTCCAGGAACATTTTGCCAATTCCAAACCATATTATTCTTAATAACTACTATTAATTTTGTATTTAATCATTTTTAAGTGATACATAATTGTTCATGAAGGCTGGAAATGAAAAATGTCTTATTTTCAGGTGTGCAGAATTATTAGGCAAGTTTTCTTTTACAGATAAAATAAGCCAAAAAAGAGATTTAACAAAGACTGAAAAGTCAAAAATTATTAAATGCCCATGAGAAGGATACAATACTAATGTAATACTAGAGATTGCAGTTAAGGCATGACCATTGGACAGTGAAATGCTCATTGGGTCAGCAGGGTCAGACAAAAACAGGTGGAGAAGTAAAGACACATATTAACTGCAAAAGAATGAAGAATTAAGGTGGAGAATTAAGTGTGAAACCATCAGGAACCCTTTAGTCTTCAGCGCCACCATTTTCCAGAACTGCAACCTACCTGGAGTCTCCAGAAGAGCAAGGTGTCAGGGGCTCAGAGACTTGGGTTAGGTAAAGAATCCTAAAAAATGACCCCCACTTAATAAGAATCACAAGCTGAAGTGTTATGAAATACATGAAGACTGTTTTTTTATAGGCTTTATAGACAGACAGATTGAGAGTGACTCTTGAAGGACCAGCACCATATCCTCTTCTACCACTATTAGAAGAATTCATCTTCTAGAATACGTTTTAATAAGTTTTGGGAGTTCATTTTTAGTCCATCTCCTACCCTGAAGTCCGTTTTGCAGAGATGGACTAAAAATGAACTCCCAAAACTTATTAAAACGTATTCTAGAAGATGAATTCTTCTAATAGTGGTAGAAGAGGATATGGTGCTGGTCCTTCAAGAGTCACTCTCAATCTGTCTGTCTATAAAGCCTATAAAAAAACAGTCTTCATGTATTTCATAACACTTCAGCTTGTGATTCTTATTAAGTGGGGGTCATTTTTTAGGATTCTTTACCTAACCCAAGTCTCTGAGCCCCTGACACCTTGCTCTTCTGGAGACTCCAGGTAGGTTGCAGTTCTGGAAAATGGTGGCGCTGAAGACTAAAGGGTTCCTGATGGTTTCACACTTAATTCTTCACCTTAATTCTTCATTCTTTTGCAGTTAACATGTGTTTTTTCTTCTCCACCTGTTTTTGTCTGACCCTGCTGACCCAATGAGCATTTCACTGTCCAATGGTCATGCCTTAACTGTAATCTCTAGTATTGCATTAGTATTGCATTCTTCTCATGGGCATTTAATAATTTTTTACTTTTCAGTCTTTGTTAAATCTCTTTTTTGGCTTATTTTATCTGTAAAAGAAAACTTGCCTAATAATTCTGCACACCTGAAAATAAGACATTTTTCATTTCCAGCCTTCATGAACAATTATATATCACTTATACATGATTAAATACTAAATTAATAGTAGTTATTAAGAATAATATGGTTTGGAATTGGCAAAATGTTCCTAGAAATAAAATATGATCAGAAAATCAACGTGCCTAATAATTCTGCACGCACTGTATAGTAGAAACTTGTGCCTTATGAATCACAGCTTATGATCTCCATGAAAACATACTCTTTCTTTACAAAGACCCTTTACCCGCTTGACCTCAGAGACCCTTGAATTAACCTTTTCTAGATCAATTCTCCGGATGACCTTGGCGTTCTGGAGGGAAACTGGTCTGGGAATTACACGGGTGGAACGTCTCCCACGGCCTGGAGCGGCAGTGTAGAAATCCTCAGGCAATACCACAGCGAAGGAGGAAAGCCTGTCAAATACGGGCAGTGCTGGGTGTTTTCTGGAGTCACGACCACAGGTGTGTGTGTTTGTGTGTGGATATTCCTGGAACAGGATTCTAGGATTCCAGTTTCTAACATTAAAAACTTTGACTGTGAAAAATCAAATGTAAGCATATGTATCTAACGCTCTCACTAAAACCCCTCCCTCCAAAGACACATCGGCCAATCTGATATCAACGTTTGTGATTAGCTTTGTAAGGGTCCGTTCACACAGAATGCAGTTTTCCATTGCACTATGATAATTTGTCATGGTTTTTCTATGTAAACAACATGCGCTAGACGGACATGCGTAAATCAGATTTACTGTAATCAAACAAATGTTCCATAAATATTCAGTGAAAATTACTTAATGTAGAAAAAATAATAATGTATAAGTAAAATTAAATGTGTTATTCTTAGTCAACACAAAACGAAAATGTTCATTATAGTCTTTTCTACTGCATGTTTTTGGTGTTATTATGTACAAATTATCAATGCATTTCATTCCACATACAAAAAACAACAACATTTGTTTTCATAAAAACTGATTTTTGATATCTGTCAGGTAGTGAGAACATTCTATGAATGATACAAAAAATTCAACCTTGCTTTTTTTTTGTTGCAATTCCTAAAATAAAAAAAAAGTCACTGGCCAACTAGTAACTTCACAATTCACAAACAACTGAAAGACAAAAATAAGTCCTGAAAATATCCTAATTTATTAGGACTGTTTCCTGCAATGATCTTATGAGGTTTTACATATCAAAAGTGCAGGGTCAAATTGTAATATCAGTGGATTTCAGGAGGGTATATGATGTCATAGGACTAAAAAAATATGCTATTGTTTACAAGTTTAAATAACCTGTGGAATCCGGAGTCGCCAGCCACACACTATCTCTACAGCAGTCCGAGTGCTGTGACATTCATAGCTGACCCCGTTTAACAGTAGTGAACTTCAGTCTGCACTCTGTTCACTCCACACACTGACATTAAGTGTTTGACTCTTGCACTCATTACTACTCGTCTTCAGCGAATTAATTTTGCCTCAGGTTTCTCTCATTCATTCCTCTTCCTAGTTTGATATGATTCACTCTACCATTCAAAAGTTTTATTTTTATTTTTAAAAAAGTCTCTTATGCTCACCAATGCTGCATGATTTGATCATCAAAAATAGCAGTAAAATATTGTGAAATATTATTAAAACTTAAAATAAAATGTAATTTATTCCTGTGATGAAAGCTGAATTTTCAGCATCATTACTCCAGTCTTCAGTGTCACATGATCCTTCAGAAATCATTCTAATATGATGAATTGCTGCTCAAGAAACATTTATGATTATTATCAATGTTAAAAACAGTTATGCTGATTACTATTTTTGTAGAAACCATGATGCATTTGTTTCAGGATTCTTCGATGAATATAAAGTTTAAAATAATTTTTTTTATTTGAAACAGAAATTTGTGTAACATTATAAATATCTTTTGCTGTCACTTTTGATCAGTTTAATTCTGAATAATAGTATCATAATATAATAGTATTGTACTGACCCCAAACATTTATGCATATTACTGAATTGAATCACTACAAACAGACGAATAACTCTCTCTCTATATGTATATCTGTCCCAGTATTGAGATGTCTAGGTATTCCTGCGCGTTCCGTAACGAATTTCCAGTCTGCCCATGACACGGATGTCTCCTTGACAACAGACGTGTATTTCGATGAGAATATGGAACCGATCCCTGAGCTCAACTCTGACTCTGTATGGTGAGCATTTGTGTTTTTTCATTGAAGAATTAATATTAGGTGTGGGTCAGTATAACATGATAAAATCCAATACTGCTGTTGTATCGGTCGGTCAATATTGGAATTTATTATTTTATACTGACATATATATGTACAGTATATATATATATATATATATATATATATATAACTACACTTAAATTGTACACATTCTCTTATTTCTCTTTCTGTATCCCTGATTTCCTCTTTTTTTCTCAGGAACTTCCATGTTTGGAATGATTGCTGGATGGCCCGTCCGGATCTGCCTCCTGGAATGGGTGGCTGGCAGATCGTGGATTCCACGCCGCAGGAAACCAGTCACGGGACTTTCCGCTGCGGGCCGGCGTCACTGGCCGCTGTGCGCTCTGGACAGGTCTATTTGAAATATGACACACCTTTTGTGTTCGCTGAGGTGAGTCCAGATTCGTCAATGTTGAAATTATCTTTATATCCATAAAACAACCATCCACGTACTTTCTGTCTACAAAAGTGCTCATTAGTTTAGTCAAACTGACTGCAAACAAATAAAAGACAATTACTTGAAAATTGGTTCTTATTTTCTTTTACCACATTTTCTGGAATATAAAGAATAGTATTACTGGAATATTATTAATGACAATTTACATTTCTGAATGTAATCATAAAAAGTGACTTACACACATATAATATTAGTCGCATCAATGCATTTTTTTTCAACAATGCAATTTTGTCACTTATAGTCAGGTGCGACTTATTTTCAGGAAAATAGGGTTATTGCACATTCATGCAGTTGTGCATGATTTATTCGTGCTTGTTTTTCATTTATTAAAATATAACAACTTGCTCCAGCTTAATTCTTAAAAAGCTTACGTTTTTGGCTAACATCACCAGTGTTATTTTAGTATTATTTGTGTACTAATTTAATATTTATTAATATTTTAAATGAGCTTTCATTTTAATATTTTCGGTTTTCGTCATTTTAGTTTTAGTCATTTTTAAATAGTTTTTTTATATTTCTATTTAGCTTTAACATATTTTATTTCAGTTTTTACATTTTTAACTTACACATAAACTTACTTCTTTTTAGTTACAGTAGTTGCAAAGGCAACTTTCCATCTAATATTTATTTTTTATTGTTTGTTTGTTTGTATTTTAATTACTCAGAAATAATTTTAGTTACAACTAAAATAAAAAATAAAATAAAATCCCAAATAGAATCAAGTTCTGCTCTCATTTCACTCCTGTCCTATAGAGGACGGGCTGGCCCTGACTTGTTGGCATCCATGTTAAATATTTTCTTTATACCCTCCATAAAATCCTGTTTGAAACCTGCATTTATCCTGACAGTCATGTCTCTTTAAAGGATTCTCAGCTCTAAACCTGTGCTGTTTTTTTTGGTGCAGGTGAACAGTGATAAGATCTACTGGCAGAGGAACCTCGACGGGAGCTTTAGTCAAATCCACAGTGAGAAGAAAGCCGTCGGACACTGCATCAGCACGAAGGCTGTTGGCTCTGATGAGCGTGTTGACATCACAAACCTTTACAAATATCCTGAAGGTGAGAAACACAAACATGCACACTTTCAGACAAATCAATCTCAATGTCTCGCCCTGCATGCACCCACATGAAAAGACAACAGCAGGCTGTAAAATAGAGGCCCTAAAGGCCCGTTCACACCAAGCACGATAACTATAAGGATAACGATAAAGATAACTATATATGCGTCCACACCAGCGACCGATAACGGTCTTTTTATTCTAAGCACGCGCACGCCCGGATGATCCAGATTGAGACCTTTAAATTAGAATGGATTCTGATTGGCTGTCAGTGTTTTATCGTTCGACAGCTGGAAAAAAATCGTTCTGAAAGTGATCCCACCGATATCGTTCCTCATATCTTTATCGTTATAGTTGTGGTGTGAACTCTGTTATTCTTTAATTTGGAGAACGATTTTTAGAATTATATCTTTATCGTTATCTTTATAGTTATCGTCCTTGCTGTGAACGGGCCTTAAGACTAAGCTCTATTTTTTTTTTCCTCCCTTTGTTGGTCAGAACAGTTGATGTTACTTACTTCAGATTACATTTTCCGGTGAAAATTATTATGTTGGTCATACTTCCGAAAAAGGAGAATCTGTGATTGCGAATGCCAGTATCCACACGGCGCGGCGACTGACAGCCGCACATTCTACGGACTGCAGCTTTAAAATTAAATTGCATTAATTGCATTTTTATTGGAACTTGTTCAGTTTCCCAGAAAATTGTATTAGATCCAAATGTCGATCGAAAAAGAAGTCATATTATGTAATGTTACATTTTAAAATCAAAAGAAAACAGAGGAAATTTATTTTGCATAAAGAAATGAAGCCTATTTTAGTATTTTACTATTTTACATAATTTTAATTAAAATAAAGCACCCACATTTGTATTACTACAGTAAATACATTTATACATACACATTTGATACTATAAATGTATTCAGGGTTTTTCCTGGCTCAAAATGAGGCGGAGGTGGTAAAATCGTAACACTAGGGGGGTCCGGGGGCATGCCCCCCCGGGAGAAAATTTTGTACATTTTAAAGATAAATTCCTTAATCTGGTGCACTTTGAGTCACTCGAATCTGTTGTTAAAAATGAATAATAATCCACCCGCCAACCACCCATATTCTTTGATTTAGATATCTGCATCTGATCATCACATTACAATTATTCAATTAAGCATGATAATATGGTAACATATCACACTGAAGTAGGCTGATTTAAAATTAACATTTATTTAAATTAAAAGTTCTTTTGGCAAAAATACATTTCCTTTATAGCCTAAACAGAGGCTTTACTCCCTTTAAACTTAAATTGTCAGTTTCATTTTTGAAAACACTCTTATCGGAATAATTTTTGTACCTTTTATAAAGAGCATTTTCCCCTAATTTTATTTAATATATGCTCTAAATTTCATTTCAAATTCTTACATTTTATCAATACATTCAATTAAAATAATAAGACACTAGGCTGTTACCAATCAAATTAAATAATTTACATTGAAAAATTATAACTGTATTAAATGAGATTATGAGATTGTTTTAAATATTTTTTAAGGAATGTTGAAAAGAATGCTACTTTATGAAACTAAACCGCCAGTAGGAGGCGGCAGGCGGCCGTCTTAATGAGCGAGTCATTGAGTCATTCATTTAAACGATTCGTTCAAACGGCTGATTTATTCAGAATGAGGCGGTTTAATAATGGGTAATTGAATCTTTGACTCGAGTGATTAGTTCAAAACGCTGAATCATTCAGTAATGAATCATAGATGCGTGTTGCTGTGAGATGCTCTATGTTTCTATTGTTTGGAACTATTTTCGCTGCTGAAACAGAACAAAAACAGTCATTGCGTCTAAAAATGTAAGTAACTTAATTTTAACTATTTGTTTAACTGTTATGAAATCAATATCTCGGTTTCAATCGTGATGGCATTCAGGAAAACGGAACTCTGGTCGTGTGTAGCCTATATAACTAATATATTATAATTAATATGTTATAAATAACGGCGCGAACCTCAACAGCGCTGTTAACGTCCGTACATTAGGTAAGTTACCATGATGGGAGCAGTGGCGGATTTAGCAAATTGGGGGCCCAAGGCGAAGGTATGTATGGGCCCCCCATCCGATCTTTAAAGGTGCAATGTGTCATATTTCTGAGGATCTATTGACAGAAATGCAATATAAGATCCATAACTATGTTTTCAGTGGTGTATAAAGACCTTACTTAATGAACCGTTATGTTCTTATTACCTTAGAATGAGTCATTTATATCTACATAACCGCGGGAACCCCCTTCTATGAAGAACGACTTATTGTGACGTCTAAAAATCACACACTGCACCTTTAAAAGAGAGCGAAATCTTTTTTTTACAGACTGAATGGTGAATAGGCAGGTAAAGGTTGGAGAGGAGAAATAAAACTTCCCCTTTAAACCTTGCATACACTTATTCACTCCTAAACAGAAACGTTACAATGTTTACATGGTACAATTTCTGGTAAGCTCTGTTTATTTTTTTTTATTTTTTTTTTTTTTGCTTGACAAATTTCACCATTTCGATTCAATTCTTGTGATTTGATTCAATATTGACTCATTTGGATACATATTAGGTACACAAGATAGGCGTTAATTTTTCTCAAGAAAAAAAAACTCACATAATGCTGTGAACATACAGAGAGCCATATCAGCTGGTATTATTTAAGGTTAAAAATAACTAAAATTAAACAATGCTTTTTTATTATAATTAAATTATAAGTAAACAATATACTAAATAAATAATATAGTAGGCCTACACATAGGCCCTATTTAGCTAAATACTCTTTATATCTTATTTTTCTAGTCAACTAACATGCTATAGCCTATATTATGGTAACTAAATGGCTTTCCTGAGGAACGTTAGGCTAAATGTTATGTGACGATTGTTCTCCAGCTGTTTTACCTCTTTCCGCGGTTGAAAAACACTGATTGGTCGATATTATGAATAAGGAATACATTTTGGTAAGTTATTACCGAAGATGATCAGTTCACGTGCCTCTAGGGATCGGTCACGTCACATTACAAGCTCCAAACGGTATTTATTATTTCGTAATAGAATTGACAGAATCTGAGACCTGAGATTTTTCATATCATAAGTAATTTAAACTGCTCTGTTTTGTCTGTCGGTCTCCATGTCCTCTTTGCTTCACGATCTTTCTGTGCGTTGGACGTTTGTTGTTCCTAGCCATAAAAAAGTTTGTCATCTTTGGCAGCTTTCCCAAATAGCCTACTTACAGTATCTGAGTCTTTTTTTTTTTCTTTTTTTTGAGACGCTTGGGTAACTTCGAAACTTTTAATTTTCACGTTTAGACTCATCTTGCTCTGTTTGTGTATTTCCTGTATCGTTGTTGTCATTGTCAGCGGGCATCACAAAAAAGTTTGTTACCTTATTCTGCAATTTTTCCTCCTTTTTTCAGCACCGCTTGTGTAGCTTCGCTTCATTTTTACTCTACTACTCTGTACACTCTGTCAATCACTTCTTTTTCTCTGTCAGTTTTTTGTCGCAATACAGCCTTGTCACTTTCGCAGATGCGTGAGATAATGGAATAGTCCAATGTAGTGAGGTGGGGGGCCCCCTCCTTTCTGCGACTAATGATTTGATGCCATTTTTCGCAAATGGAGATTTAGAAATATATAATTTGCGAAAAAAAAAAAAAAAAAAAACTTAAGCATAAATTAATGGGGCATTTTGGGGGCCCCTAGGTAGCTTGGGGCCCAAGGCAATTGCCGACCTTTGCCTAATGGTAAAGTCCGCCCCTGGATGGGAGTTCCGTGTCTTTATTACACTCAACACATTATAATGATTTATCTGTCTTCCACCTTTGATTGAATGGAATGTTGTTATTACTTGGCCCGCTCGACCGGCGGATTATGATCCGTGCAGCACTATGGACACAAGCGGGAACCGCAACAGAACCGTCACGGTGGAAAAATTGTATGAGCACGTGACTGTCTGTCCGAGTTTTGTCGAGAGGCGGAGGCGGCACGAAATTTGACGGAGGCGGCCGCCTCATAATTGTCTATGCAGGAAAAACCCTGAATGTATTACTATAAATATATTCAGAATCTTACTATTATTTCTTCTTAATATGTATTATTTATATTAAATCCCCCCCCAAAAATTATTAAACGTAAATTATAAATATAGATTTTATAATTGTATGTATACATACATGCAGTAGAAAATGTGTTCATATTTATAAATGCGTATATACATATATTTAATTAATTTATTGTATTGTTCTTTTTAATGGCACAAACAGGCACAAATTGAGCACAATCAAACGACACTGGTTTGGAACGATTTGGACAACATTGGGTGGAGAGTGACGTATTTGTTCCTGAACATTTTTTCCGATATATTTAAGACACGGTTGTAGTAAAAAAAAAAATTACTGGCATAAACCGGCACAAATTAAGCACAAATGAATGGCTCAGGTTTTGAGCGATTTGGATGGCATGGGGTGGAGAGTGACGTCACAGATTCAGAATTATATTGGTTATTTCTAAGGAGGGGAAATAGATACAGTTTATTCATTTTAATGGCACAAACCCGAGCACAAACAAATGGCTCAGGTTTGGAGCGATTTGAACGACATGAGATGGAGAGCGACATCATAACCAAAAAAAAAATTATGTTCAATATCTCCAAAACCACCACATGGCACAAATGTAGCACAAACGAATGGCATAGTTTTGGGGATTATTTAGTTTTATTATGGGGTGCCAACTTCATGGAGTTTTATCCATACTGTAAATTCATATTCTTAGCCAATGCTGTCTTACAATACAGAGCATGAATTACTGGCAAAAGCCAGGACAGATGCAGCCAAGAACACACAATGTGCAGTTTAACTGGCTTAACATTCCACTGCCTTCACACCAAAATACCTGTCATTATCTCCAAACGGTAGTTTAAGTTTAACGGAGACCCACCCACAGCAAACAATGGCATCACTGTCTCAGTTAGAGAAAAAATACACAGATGAGACAATTAAACAGACTTAAAAGTAGGAGTAGACTTAAAGTAAGAGTAAAGAGCTGTGAGATGGATATATATATATAGAGCAGCTTATGTCATTTAGTTTGGGAAGTGTTGTGATCCCTGCTTAAAGTCCTCATTTGTAATTTTCTTTCCCTCATCAGACTCAGAGGAGGAGCGCATCGCTGTTGAGACGGCCTGCCGCTACGGCAGTAAACCTGATGTTTACTCCAGTCCCATTGCTGAGGACGTGCAGGTGGAGGTGAAGATGGAGGGAGAAGGTCCACGCATGGGAGGAGACGCTAAGCTGAAGATCGTGGTGAAGAACACAAGCTCTCATCCTCGCAGGACTACCATTCACAGCCAGGTGGCGGTCATGTACTACACCGGCGTGCTGAAGGACACAATGAAGAAGGAAAAACTTAACGTGGAGCTCATGCCGAATGAAGGTCAGTTAGTTTTAATGAAGTGATTACTTCACAACTGCCAAAAAAAGAAACGTTCAATATGAATGTGTATTATGAATGTAATCCCGAAGTACTACATTCGCCATGTTGTCATTACAACCTACCAACGTCAGTAGCAGGGTTCTCAAGTTTTATCAAAAGCTTGGAGTGAGATCACATGCGGTTAGGGGAGGAGCCCTAATGGAGCCCCGCCCCCGCCTGTCCCCGCCCCCCAATTTTACCCATTGTTCATAATTAACCAGCACAAATTGAAATTATAACAATTGGTAAATCTGATAAATGTCAGAGCAATTCATCACATCAATATACTCTTTAATGTTATATTTCAAAATTACAAATATACAAAAATTACAAAAAATATAACAAATTGCTCCAAACAGTTTGAAAAAACAAATCTTTTTGCATTTTGAATGTGTCTAGTCGAAATGGTATAATGATTTTTGTGGTGGGACATTGTGAACAAATTACATATTAGAGTATTAAGGTGTGTGTACGTGTGTGTGTGTGTACACAAGAGTACAAACTCCAGCTTATGAAATGTATTTTGTGTTGTAAGTGTTTGTTGCACATTTTGATGCCTTGATAACGGGTAGGGGGCTCCCACTTGAAGCACTGTGGCTCAATGCCAGACATTTAAGTAAGGAATAATTGATTTCAGGCCGTTGAATTATTAGAAAAATAATGCACACCCGAAGTGAACGGCCACTCCGGCCTGAAGTCAATTATTCTGCTTATACTACAGTTACCACACCTCGAAACATTGATCAGATTATGTATTTCAAGACGTTTGTAAAGTTTTTGTCATTAAAACGCTCTTGTATGTAGGACTAATTTATTACGCATCTAATCCAATGCCTCCGTTGCTAATTCCAAAACGTCATTTTAGAGTTAGTAACGGAGGTTTGAGCCACTGATAGCAGACTATGCTGGGGACACACGACTAGCTGACACATTCTCTGACTGTTTTCATCGCAGCATAAAAAAAAGCATGTGCATCAATATTATTATTTATTTATTAATTCAATTCCTTTTAATTAATTCGAATTCATTCTTTTTTTATATATTATTGACAGATGACAGACTAGCCAAATAAATGAAACACAATGCCCTTTTAACAAGTAGGCCTATCAATAATTATTTATTTGTTATATTATCTGCAATAATAATCCGTGCTGCAGGACTATCCATTTATTTAGCCTATATTCAGTTTAATTTTCTATTGATTAGGCTATAGATAGGACTATATACTTTATTTATTCAAATTAAACTGCATGTTCCATTGATTGTGAAGCTAGACATTGAAAATTCCAGATCAAGCGCATGGGGCTAAGGCCCCGTCCACACTACTGCGTTTTCGTTTAGAAACGGAGAATTAAAACGAATACGATCTCCGTCCACACCAGCGTTTTAGCTGCGTATTAGAATTGATCTCCGTCCACATTAAAACGACTGAAAACGCGGATCACGTGACTATTCACCAACACTGGGCATGCGCGTGCCGGTGTAAACATAGAGACTTTCAGACATAGACTGTAAAAAAATGCTTTCAAACATCAAAATGTCATTTATTAATATGTATTTGTGTCAAAATTACATATTTTCCTATTCTATTTTGCCTGGAAACGCTTCCAACACCTATCGCAAATCGCATGAAAAATAGGCGTCGGTTCTATTTATAACATATGCACGCGTTTACAGCGCGAGCCGCGCCTGAGACGCGGCAGTTTATTACTGTAAGAAACTGTTCCAGCGGGTGAAGTTTACTGAATATTACCTGTGTACTCCATGACTGATGACACCCAATCATAGAGCACTGATGACACCCAATCATAGAGCCGAGCGTGAGCCTCTGCGTCATCGTTTCTAAAGTCCTCTGTTTTGACCCGTCCACACTAAAACGCCCTCCGGAGATTCAAAACGAAAAACAGGTCAGCAGCGTTTCTAAACTTCTCCGTTTTGGGTCTCCGTTTTTGCCGTTTTAGTGTGGACGGGAGGTGCAAACGTAGCAAAAGGTCTCCGTTTTTAAACTAAAACGCAGTAGTGTGGACGGGGCCTAAATGTTTTTTCTTGTTATGAATTGTATCCTATTTTCCGTTAACTACGCGAAGTGATATGGAGCTGTAATGCGGTCAAGACCTGCCTGGAACTACTTTAGCTGTGCGTTTCCCTGAAAATAATGCATACCTTAGAACGTTCGTCAACCAATCAGATTCAAGCATTCAACGGCCCTGTAGTATAAATTAAAATATTACCCAGAGCATTCTGCTTAAATACATGTAACTTAGCCTTAATGTAACTAGAAAGACTATTAATACAGTATAATATATAAAATTATATAATATTTAAAATAAAATGAAGAAATACATCTTCATTCCTTCCCATAACGTTACCCACTAACATTTCCCTTAGTTTCAGATAACGTAAGCTAGCCAAACTGAGCCAAAGCTTCTGGCCTGGTTGCAAAGTAGTTGTAGAGTTTTGACTGCATCAATAATAATATACGATGGGCTAACGTTATATATTAAATGTTCTAGCCTAAAAATGTTAGACATTCTTCCAACTTACCTTCTCCATCGCGACGTGTGTTCGCGTGATGTTGTTGGTTACCTAGTAACGTATGGTGGCCGAGAATGTTCCGTCAACTTCCGTGTGTTAGCGCATCTTTGTTGCCTGGTTACGAACGCAATCTGGCCGAGATACGTGCTGGCGGAGAGGCGGTATTAACATTAAGTGACATGGCATCTGACGCACAGAAGCCAATGGCACATGTCACTATGCGCATTGGCACATCCGGTGGCACATCCGGTCTTCATTGGCATGTGCCAGTGGATAGTGGCATGTGTCACTGACATTATTGGCATGTGCCACTGACATCGCGACACACTGACACTGACATGACACCTGACTGACACCGAGTTGCGGAACATGCCACCGTGTTGCGACACCTCCAGTAGTGACTGACAGATTAATCGAACACCTATAGCCTACTGACGTAATTGTGCCACAAAATCCTAAATAAATAGCCTAATTTTGTGATATTTAAAATATCAATTAAACGAATTAAAGTAGGCTACATTAATGTTTTTTCAAACGTGTTATTTATGTCACGTCTGTATTTGATTGGTATGTGTCACTGAATGTTTTGTAATACCAGTGCTACTTTATGTTGTTTATCTCGCAAAGTCACAAACTGGCCATTCTAGGAAAGACACGAAATAAATCTATCATGGGTCACTACGAATAACGCATGAACAGTCGCGTCCGTTACTGTAAACCTTTATTTTTGCGTGATGCTGCACAGACGCACGCCAGTAGGTGTCAGTATAAGTGAGTGTAACTATGTAACACTGGCCAGCGCAAGATTCTTATCTGTGGCTTAAATATTTCAAGTCCTTCCAAAAAGTGTAAACAAATTAATTATTAAAAATCATATGTTTGTTAGGCTATGTATCTGAAAAGGAGTATACCGAGCGAGCTACTAGCAATATTCTTTATTTGTACAAGTGCAAAAAAGTCCTCAGTGCAACAAACGTTCGGTCGCGCAGGACCTTCCTCGGTACCTTTAATATTTAAAAAATAATTTTATGTAATTATTCAATAAATAAAATACATTTTTGTTCTACAAATTAACGATGTGCATATGGTACATAATCTACATTATACTACGGCAGACAGCTGCAGGTGTCACTACTGGAGGTGGCACAACATAAAGAGATGTCAGTTTTAGTGACACATGTACCAGTGGATATTGACATGTGTCACTAAAACGTGAGATGTGCCAATGGATTGCGTCATATGCCACTTGCATAACAATTTGCTTTATGCTGTCAAAAAATATGATTTATAACATCGCTAAGTTAATGTGTAGCCTACAACATACATAATTCGATACAATTATTTTGAAATATTTAAGCCACGGATAAGAATCTTGCGCTGGCCAGTGTTACACTCACTTATACTGACACCTACTGGCGTGCGTCTGTGCAGCATCACGCAAAAATAAAGGTTTACAGTAACGGACGCGACTGTTCATGCGTTATTCGTAGTGACCCATGATAGATTTATTTCGTGTCTTTCCTAGAATGGCCAGTTTGTGACTTTGCGAGATAAACAACATAAAGTAGCACTGGTATTACAAAACATTCAGTGACACATACCAATCAAATACAGACGTGACATAAATAACACGTTTGAAAAAACATTAATGTAGCCTACTTTAATTCGTTTAATTGATATTTTAAATATCACAAAATTAGGCTATTTATTTAGGATTTTGTGGCACAATTACGTCAGTAGGCTATAGGTGTTCGATTAATCTGTCAGTCACTACTGGAGGTGTCGCAACACGGTGGCATGTTCCGCGACTCGGTGTCAGTCAGGTGTCATGTCAGTGTCAGTGTGTCGCGATGTCAGTGGCACATGCCAATAATGTCAGTGACACAAGCCACTATCCACTGGCACGTGCCAATGAAGACCGGATGTGCCACCGGATGTGCCAATGCGCATAGTGACATGTGCCATTGGCTTCTGTGCGTCAGATGCCATGTCACTTAATGTTAAAACTGCTACTGGAGCACAGCGCTCTTTAGGCGGGGCGTTTACATTTTAAAGAGACATGACAACTAGCCTATAAACACAATAAATTATTGTAAATAATCAATTCACGATATTTACTGTATCCTTTGCATGCATTTATTTTGATTTGTCATTATTATTTTTACTAAAATAAAAATATCCGAGGGACCCCCCTAATTCTATTTTTTACTTCTTATGGGGGGTCCCTAATACCTTATGGGGGGTCCCGGATCCCCCCAGCCCCCCCTCAATTCGAGCACTGATTTTCTGAACGTATAATATACTTGCATTAGGCAATCTGCTATGCATTTCCTGCCACATTTAACATAAAACCACATATGCCACATTTAACATGTTCTTTATTCATTATATGGTAAATTGAACACTAATAGCATTCATTTATTTATTGTTCAGTTTGAGCAATTTTTGTACTTTAACTCACCCTCAAGTTTTTCCAAACATGTGTGAATTTCTTTCTTCTGCTGAACACAAAAGAAGATAGTTTGACCAAACCAAGCCATAATTCTTTTTTTATCTCCATACTATGGAAGTCAATGGGGTTCATCAACTGTTTGGTTAATGACATTCGTCTAAATATCTTCTTTTGTGTTCAGCAGAAGAAAGAAACTCATACAGGTTTAGAAAAACTTGAGGATGAGTAAATTATGAATACATGCATGCATACTTACTAGGAATGATTTCTTTCAACTATTTTAAATTTAATGAATTAAGTAATTAATAAAATATTGATACCTTTTTTATTTTAAAATTTAATGAACTAAATTTTAAAAATATTAAATTTAATGAATTAAGTTATTAATAAAATATTGATACCTTTTTTTTGTTTTTCACATTTATATCAAATTAAATGTTTTATTATAAATGATAAATAAACAAAGAAAAAAAAAGTTTTATTTCTTAACATTTTAACAATTATGTTATTTATTAAATTTAATCCACAGTGTAAAAAAATAGGCACTATACAGTATATACTGTGAAATCTCATGAGTAAAGCTCATAACCATTGCTGAAATTCACCCTTCTGTCTTTTTTTACATCCTTTAGAAAAGCACTTAAAATTAAATAAATTAAATAATTAATAAACTATTAATAAATAAAACACATTTTTACTTAATATAAATGATAAGTAAACAAAGAAAAAATAATGTTATTATATATATTTTTAAATACATTCATTATCATTTATTTAATCAAGAGAGTGTTTAAACAGTATATACTCTCATGTGTAAAGCTCATGATCATTGCTGATTCCTCTTATTTTTGTCCTTCAGAAAAGATCATTGATTGGATCCTGCCTTACACACAGTATCAGAATCAGCTGGTGGACCAGGCCGCGCTCATGCTGACCCTGTCTGGACGGGTCAGTGAGACCCAGCAGGTTTTGGCCAATCAGACCAGCTTTAGGCTCCGAACACCTGATATCCACATCGAGGTGAGACACCCAGAACCTTCAGCTACATTTTAACACTGTACAGATCAAATTTTTGTGTTATTGCATATTAAAATTTGTCTCATATTAAAACAAATGAGAGGGTTTGTAAATATGCTTTGCTTCTCGTTGTAGCCTATAGGAGAGGCGTATGTGGGCAAGGAGACGTCCGCGAAGATCACGTTCACAAATCCTCTGCCCTGTACTCTGCGCAATGTGGTGGTCCGAGTGGAAGGACTGGGGCTGAGAGACCTCCATCCCATCAAAGTGGGGTAAGAGCCTCAAAATTATTCAAGATTACTCCTCCTCACTAATTAGAATGGAACATGTGCAGGATTCCATCGGAATTTTACCATTTGGAAACAATTCTGAAGGATTCTAATGGGATTGTTTCTTATAGCAACCCAACAAAAAGTGAATCCCATAGAGCATAATTGATCTAAAGCCTAAACCTGGCTAAGCCCTGTCTGTGAAACTAGGCCTATATCTTTTTGACTGATTCAGTTTATTGCTCTTGTGTCTTAGGCCGTGTGTCCACCAAAATGCTTTTAGCCAGCTGAAAACGCCTAGCTGTGGGTAGCGTTGCGTTTTTTTCAGTTGAGACACTTTGCTTGTTATGATAAGGAATATCCGCGAAAGTGTTACTAGTATCTCATTTCACTGTGTTGATTCTATATTAAAATGTCGATACAATGTAATGTATTTTCTCTGGCTCTTGTTTTAAATGATGTTGTTCCATTAATATGCTTGTTGTTGTCATCTGTTTACGTTTTACAAGCAGAATGTGGCGGTTGGTCAGTGTGGTATTAGTCCCGCCCCTCCTCCACTGTGATTGGACGGTTGGGTTAAAAATGACAGTGATGACGCTGCTTTTTACCCAAAGTTCAACATTCTTCAACTCTCGGCGACCTGTAAAAAACGGCGAACGCTCAGCGCTTCAGCGTGAAAAAGACGCCTCGTGACGCTCATGGCGTTTTAAAAACGCAGCACTCCCATTGAAAACAATTGAAAAAACACGTGAAGAAATGCTTTGGTGGACACACGGCCTTAGTGTTTGAATAGTGACACATATAGAAGTCCTCGCTTTTCTCCCACTAATGAATGCATTGCATTTATCTCTCTCTTCCTTGTTTTCTCAGTGATGTAGGCAAGCATGCCAATGTAACTGTGACGGAGCACTTTATCCCGACGATCGCCGGCCAGAGGAAGCTTGTGGCGTCTCTGGACTGCAAACAGCTCTCGCAGGTGCACGGCGTAGCCGACATCAACGTTCTCGAAAGCCAGTGAATTCAGTCTGCTGTTATGGACTGTATCCCTTCACGGTGTTATTTCAGTATCATCAGATCCTGTATGTGTCAAAACCAGTGTTGGGGAAAGTTACTTTTAACTTTTGTAAAAGTAATGCTTTACAATATTGCATTACTCCCCAAAAAAGTTACTAATTGCGTTACCTAGTTACTTTTTATGAAAAGTAATGCGTTACATACATTACTTTTGCATTACTTTTACTCACCTGGGCTGGGCTTGCTTGTTTTTTAATGACAACAAAAAAAGTTCTATTTTTGGCAAATGTTAAGGCCCTTTCACACCAAAAGTGAAATGAATAAGCCTCAGGCTAAAGGAAATGCATGTTTACGCCTGTACAGTAGAGGACGCCGCTCAAACAAACCTTTCAGCCATTCTGGATTAAAGAACAATAGGATACAGGAGAAGGAAGTTCAACACTCTTACTTCTAAATCTAATCTAAAGTCATTTTTGCTTATTAGTATGGTTGAATTAGATCTTGAAGGTCAGCAGCAAAGACATTGGTTAATAAAGTGAGATTGAATACATAAAGTATATTTGTGTAATTCAATATAGTTCATTATAAAAGTTTTGCATACTGAGATTGCATTGTACTGTTTTTATACATTTTGAGGAATACTGAATGTTTTCGTGCAAGTGAGATGAGCAAATGCATGTTCACATTTAGTCTAGAACTATAATAACCATCATGTTTACACAGCGCGCACACACACACACACACCTCACTTTATTTCTCTCAACATGTGGACAGGAGAGCTGTCAGTCAATAAATGTGAAAAGTAACTTGCGTTACTTATTTGAAAAAGTAACTTTTTTCATTGAAAAAGTAATGCGTTACTTTACAGGTTACAAAGTAATCTGATTACGTAACTCAAGTTACTTGTAATGAGTTACCCCAACACTGGTCATAACTGCCTGTTAATGAACTACATTAACCATTCTTAAGTGGTTTACACTGAGCCACACGATTATTTCTGGTTAGAAATAATGATTATTTGAAGGTTAGACATCTTAAAGAATAACCCTCTTTTTCAACACACTATTTTATGAAATACCTACTGTATGTGCCTGATTTTATATCGTTTATTTCATTTTACACATTATTTATTTAAAAAATGGTTTTGCTTTGCTTCACTGTATGTATGAACTGTTTGTTAGTTCAGTTTAGCTGATCAAATGTTTCTGTTCACCACTGAAAAAACTAAGGCCTGTGGTATTACCATATATGAGTATTATAATTTTACATAATGAATTTGAATCTAAAAAAAATATTTGTAGCCAATTTTTTTTTTTTTTTGCCTTTCTGCTGCCTTATATTGGATATTGTTCACAATAATGGCTATTATGAATTTGTTTAATGTGCCTTCAAGGAACTGAGTTAATATTGAGTTTCATTGGTCTTATGCAAAATGCTGTATCTTCACTTAATTTGCTACTGCAAAAACTGTAAACTAACACTATTCTTGTACACTTAAACTATGAAGACATATGAAGTTACTTATACTTCGTTATATATTGAAGAATATAAAAGTTTTATGTATGTTTGTATTATTTATCTATGTAATGTATTTTTCTTTAACAAATGACATTTTATTAACCGCATATTTTGTTCTCTGTAGTTGTTTTTGAACATGTTTGGCCTGCTTGAACAAGACAAGACATGTGTGTTTGATTTGGAAAGATGAAGTAAAACACTCCCTTTAGTGTTTGCATTTTAACAAATGTCATCTGTCTTCTTGAGATAACCCATTGAAGAGTTTTATTAAACAATCCAATAACACCAAACACTTGTGCATCACCAACTGATCATCAACGCAAATATCAAATCAGCCAGTCACATGGCAACTCGATGCATGTGGGCATGTAGACGGTGGCTGCATCGAAATCACACACTTCTCTACAATATGGTAGGTAAAAAACGTTGTGGAGAAAAGTCTTCCTTCTTGTAAATGGAGCTCAAGAGGCAAAGTTACAGAAATTAAAATAAGACTTTATTGGACAAAGCCGAGATGACAGCCGGAATTTCCAAGGATCTGTTTTTTCCCCTAAAAGTGATTGGGCAGACCAAACCATATAAGTCATAGAGACTTGAAACTTTGAGGGATGGTAGTACCCACACCGTCTACAACGTCACCACGGCTCGCCCCACTTGGCCTGATGGTGGCGATACAACAATCAAAAGTCTGTAATGGCTCCTAAATTGCGCCTTTGAGTTTTTCAAAGTGCGTAAAGGATTGTAGGCCTCTGCCCTATATCACAAGATTTTTCGCACATGCCCACGACATTCATACCATATGATAGAACTCCTCATTCTGAGCAACGGACCGAATTGTTCTTTAAATATTAAAGTGTTTTTTTTTTAAATACTTTCGCAAACAAGTCCTAGGTTTTTGGCTGAACCACGATAACTGTTAAAAGCTTTAAAACTACTATATTTCCTTGGTAAAATCCCTGTATTGGCTGTAAATGGTCTTTTCCATCTGAGCTAAGTGGTTAGATGCTTGCTAAATATAACATAATACCTTTTTACAAAAGTGCTTAAATGTCTTAAAACTCTTGAACCCCGATTATTGCTTATCTGCTGTTTGGCAATGAACATGCAACTTTATTTATTTTTTTAAAGATTCACCCCACCTTTCTCCCATAATTAAATCTTTCTCCTCTCGTCTCTTAAATACTGGAATCCTGCCAGTAGATAACCAACCCTTTCCCAGAGGCAAGATGCTCAAATAATCTTTAATTTAACATTTTCCAAGGACAATCAACCCTTTCCCAGAGTCAATATGCCTCCAAAAGACATATTTATTTCACACTTCTTTAATAATGGTTTGATATATACACTGTAAAAAGTGAACAGTTGGATCAACTTAAAAAACTACTTCAATTGGTAACACCTAAAGTAATTAAGTTTTCTCAACTTAAATTATCACGTAAAACATGATAATTTAAGTTGAGAAAACTTAAATTCTTTAGGTGTTACCAATTGAAGTAATTTTTTTAAGTTGATCCAACTGTTCACTTTTTACAGTATTCTTTGGTCTTTCACAGTCATCTGTTTGATGGAAATCTTTACAATCACTGGTCAGTGGGCCACACGACTTTCTCAGACGCATCTGACCTTTGTAATTATTATTTCTCACAGCTTCATAATACTGCTGCTACAACTGATAATTATATATTGAATAAATATTCTCTGCAAACACCATATGTGACAAAAGAAGCATGTCCAAACTCACAGTACTCATAAAAGAGTAGGCAAAACTAACCACTGGGGCCAGTTGCACCAACAGGGCGTACGCCTGGTCTTAAGGTAAGTAGGTCTTAACTCAGCATTCTAAGTCCGACCTAAAAGTTACGACCGTTGCACCATCCAGGCTTAAGTCCTCTTCTCGCTAAGACCGGGCGTAAATCTTACGCCTAGTCAGTAGCAGGCGTAAATTCAAAATCTAGGCATATAATAGCGTTAATAGCCGTTATCCGATAGATAATGTTTCTATAGTAACCACTTCGTAACCACATAAGTAAATACAGTAGTAAAGACATGGCGCGCCTTATACACAGACTTTACAATGAGCGGGCTTTTAGACGGGAGAGAGTTATTCGGGACAGAAGCAATCCACTGGACCTTTACAATGATGAGGAGCTGATAGAGAGGTTTCGATTCTGTCGGAGGGATACATATGAACTTGTTGAAGAGCTGTCACCCGACTTACAGTATGTATCGGACCACAACGCAGCATTGACACCAGCATTACAGCTATTAATAGCGCTACGTTTTTATGCAAATGGTGCGTTTCAAAACACTGTTGGAGATATGATTAATGTCCACAAATCCACCGCATGTCGGGCCATCCGCAGATGTCATTGTATTTGATTGCTTGGCAGTCAGTGTGTGTCTGTGCTGACTGTACTGCTCTATTAACTTTCGTATTTCAATGTCGGTGAAATTTCCTTGTCTTTTTCTTTGCTCCTCCATTGATACGGCTAACGTTACAAGTTAACCAAACAGCGGAAGATATAGTTTCAGGGTTCTCAAGTCTCACGCATTGGCCGTGAGACACACGCAATTCAACCAGTTCACACGCTCACACGCCACACCGTGTATTTCTCACGCTGAAAAGGCAATGCCAACCAAGTTGTCCTACAAGTATGAAGGTAAAACAGTAGCAAAACTCGAAAGCTTGCTAATTTGAATGTGAGAACTTGTAAAATTAATATTTGTATTTGTAAGTTGAAATTTATACTTGCAGCTCTGATGTGAAAAGCTGCATCTATCGATTTGCACACACAGACAATACTCAGAACACCTGTGTTTTGAATTCGAAGTTGCAGATTAATAGTTACAAATGTGTAAAGTGTCATTTACATAAACAAAATGACAGGCACAATTGTGTACTACACATTTATCTTTGTGCTTTAGTTCAGTTTCGTTGTACAACCACAAGTCGGCACTCACAACCTCTCATATCTGGCAGTACAGCTTCAAATCCTAGCGCTTTGACTTTTGCTACTCTTTTTGCGATATGCCTGTAGCAAAACTCACTCGTGCACTTGTAAATGCAGACTTGAGAGAGCAGAGTCGGGGGCGGGGCTGGGGTCGGAATGAAGTCATTTTATTGGTCGATGCCTCACCAATGAACAACGCCAGCCACAATGAAAACATTTATGCTTATGTATCAGCTATTTTTTAAAACGCTTGGAAAATATTTTTATGAAATATCATTAGTTTTACTGGAATAGTTTTATAGAATATGAACGCAACGCGTTTAATTGAGACAGTGGTATTAAAAGACCAAACTCAGGAAACACCATAAAGCATACAGAAAAAAAATGAGCACAGAATATGAACGCAACGCGTTTAATTGTACGTTTTCCTCGAACCCAAGAAAACACTTAATGAGGCTTAATGGACCAACAGTTATAAAATAAAAATTAAAAACAATAAAAAAACACATAATTTGTTCCTTTATTAATAAAACACAGGCAGCGAGTTTATTTGCACTGAACACACATTTGCTTATATATATGCCAATTCCAATGAAAATGCACCTAAATTATCTGATAAGAATGTAAAATGTATACCTTGAAATGCAATGCAAGTCGCTTTGGAAAAATGTATTGTAAATGTTTTAAATATTCACCCTAGCCTAACTGTTGGACACACAAAAACAAACAAAACATAAATAAATTATATATATACGTACGTACGTGTGTGTGTCTTTTTGTCATGATCGAATAACCAGGAAGCAGTCGCAGATACTCAAAGTGATATTTATTCTCAAATTGAACAAAAAACAGAAAGAACAGGACGGCGGCGATTCAGACTCAGGCAGGGACTAGATGATCTGTGGTGCGCTGGTGCGGTGACAGTGGTGAATCCCAATCCTGGTGCTGGAGTGCGGTGAACCCAAGGAAAACACAACGGCAGGAAGACAAGGCGAGGCGAACACAGACACGGCAACTCCACGGGGAAACAGACACGGCAGGACACAGGACATCAACAAACAATCCGACACTGGAACAGAGAATGGTGTGAGTATATATAGGAACGGAAATGAATCGCAGCTGTGAACAGTGATTGATGATGATGATGATCAGCTGGAGCGCTGACAGACACGTGAGCGGGACAACGCCCACTCACACATGAACAACAATGACACGAGACAAGAAGAAAACAATGCATTCAACAACCGTGACAGTACCCCCTCCTCTAGGAACGCCTCACGGCGTTCCCAGACTCCCTTACCTGTCGATTGTAATCATCGATAAGAGAGTGATCCAGGATGTCACGAGCCGGAACCCAACTTCTCTCCTCCGGACCGTAACCCTCCCAGTCCACCAGGTACTGGAATCCGCGTCCCCTCCGCCTAGAGTCCAGAATACGACGTACCGAATAGGTTGGTTCCCCGTCTACGAGACGCGGCGGTGGGGGAACCGGGGCCGGCGGATTAATACGGGAAAAAAAAACGGGTTTGATTTTGGACACATGGAATACCGGATGAATTCTCCTGTACACTGGAGGAAGTTTGAGGCGGACTGCCACCGGACTAACAATTTTGGTGACAGAAAACGGGCCAATGAATTTTGGAGCCAATTTATTGGATACGGAGCGGAGCGGAATGTTCTTAGTAGAAAGCCACACTTTGGAACCGACGACGTATACGGGAGGCCTAGACCGGTGGCGATCGGCTTTGGCCTTGGTGCGCGCCCGCACACGGAGGAGAGTCTCACGGGCTCTTGTCCATGTGTGGTGACACCTCTGGACGAAGGCGTGAGCAGAGGGGACGCGACTTCGGATTCCAGACTGGGAAAAACTGGTGGCTGGTATCCTATACTACACTCAAAAGGAGATAGGCCCGTAGCAGACACTGGCAACGAATTGTGGGCGTACTCCACCATAGGCAGTTGTTGACTCCAGGAGGAAGGATTCCTGGCAGCCGTACATCGCAAAGTTCTCTCCAGGTCTTGGTTGGCTCTCTCAGTTTGGCCATTGCTCTGGGGGTGAAACCCAGAAGACAGGCTGACCGTCGCCCCCAGCAACCTACAAAACTCTTGCCAAAATTTGGACACAAATTGGGGACCCCTGTCGGAAACCACGTCTGTCGGGAGGCCATGTAACCGAAAGACGTGATTAACGACTACAACCGCTGTCTCCTTGGCTGAAGGTAATTTGGGCAAGGGAACAAAGTGGGCTGCCTTCGAGAATCGGTCCACCACGGTTAAAACTACCGTGTTACCCTGGGAGGGTGGGAGGGCGGTAACAAAATCTAGTGCGATATGGGACCAGGGTCTCGAAGGCACCGACAGCGGTTGGAGTAACCCATCTGGGGGTCGATTGGACGACTTGCCAATAGCGCAAACTGAGCAAGCCAAAACAAAATCGTGAACATCGCGAGCCATAAGTGGCCACCAGAATCGTTGTTTGACCAAATAAAGGGTGCGACTAACTCCTGGATGACAGGCTAGACTAGAACAATGACCCCACCGAATAACGTCTGGACGTAGTTCCTCCGGCACAAATAAGCGGTTCGATGGGCACCGGATCGGAGGCGTTACCCCTTCTAGAGCCTTCTTGACTCTCGCTTCGACCTCCCAAGTGAGCGTAGAGATAATTAGGGTCTCAGGAAAAATACGCTCGGGAGTAGGTGCGTGTTCGGATCTATCAAAAATACGCGATAAAGAATCGGGTTTGACGTTTTTGGAACCCGGACGATACGAGAGGGTAAAATCAAAACGGCCGAAAAAAAGTGCCCACCGAGCCTGCCTGGAGTTCAACCTCTTGGCGGATCTAATGTACTCCAGATTCTTATGATCCGTCCAGACGATAAAGGGTACCCCGGACCCCTCTAACCAATGACGCCATTCTTCCAAGGCTAGCTTGACCGCCAACAACTCCCTGTTGCCAATGTCGTAATTTTGTTCAGCAGGTGATAAACGATGAGATAAAAACGCGCATGGATGCATCTTGTTGTCTGAAGGTGAGCGTTGAGAAAGAACTGCGCCTACCCCCACCTCTGACGCGTCGACCTCCACCACAAACTGACGTGAGGAATCAGGGGCGATTAAAATGGGAGCCGAAACAAAGCGGCTCTTGAGGTTGGAAAAAGCAGTCTCGGCTGCTTCCGACCACCTGAACGCAGTTCTGGGGGAGGTCAAGGCAGTCAGAGGTGCGGCTAGTTGGCTAAAGTTGCGAATAAAACGCCGGTAGAAATTGGCGAACCCCAGAAACCTCTGTAGGGCCTTACGGGAATCTGGGTTTGGCCACTCTACCACAGCCTTAACTTTGTCAGGATCCATACGCATACCCTCAGCCGACACGATGTGTCCTAAGAAAGGGACCGACTGTGCATGAAAAGCGCATTTCTCCGCCTTGACAAAAAGCCCATTCTCTAGCAACCTTTGGAGTACCCGTCGGACGTGCTGCACGTGTTCCTGGAGAGACGAGGAAAAGATCAGAATGTCATCCAGGTAAACATAAATAAACTGATCGATCATGTCTCGCAGCACGTCATTGACGAGTGCTTGGAAGACCGCGGGACTGTTGGACAAACCGAAAGGCATGACCAAGTATTCAAAGTGCCCCCTAGGGGTGTTGAAGGCAGTCTTCCATTCATCCCCCTTCCTGATACGGACCAAATGATAAGCATTACGTAAGTCCAGTTTTGTGAAGATGGATGCTCCCTGCAACCTCTCGAAGGCTGAAGACATCAACGGCAAAGGATAAGTATTCTTTACCGTGATGTTGTTCAGCCCCCGGTAATCAATACAAGGTCGCAGCGATCCATCCTTCTTCCCCACAAAAAAGAACCCCGCCCCCGCTGGAGATGAGGAAGGTTGGATGAACCCGGATGCTAGAGAATCAGAAATATATTTCTCCATAGCCTCCCTCTCCGGAACCGAGAGTGAATAAATCTTGCCTTTAGGCGGAGACTTACCTGACAGTAAATCTATAGCACAGTCGTAGGGACGGTGCGGAGGAAGAGAGGCAGCCCTTGACTTACTGAACACTTCCCTCAGGTCACGGTACTCCACGGGCACGTTTGATAAATCCACTGCTTCCTCCTGCAACACAGGAACAGAGACAACAGAACAGGCAGACACAAGACAAGACTTATGACACTCAGCGCTCCAGGCTGATATGGATCTTTGTTTCCAGTCAATGCGGGGGTTGTGTTGATTGAGCCAGGGGTGACCCAGGACAATGGGTGTGTGATGTGAGTCCGTGATGAAAAATGATATCGTCTCTGCATGATTCCCTGAGGTGATGAGCGTGATGTTCTCGGTGGCCTGGGAGATGGTAGGTAGTGACTGTCCATTGAGTGCATGTACGGTGATTCTCTGGGGAAGTGTTCTGAGTGGGACTTGAAACTGCAGTGCAAAGGTGCGATCCATGAAATTACCTTCAGCCCCGGAGTCCACCAGTGCGGTGCAGTGATGATCGTGACCAGACCATCTAAGTCTTCCCGGGAGGATGGTGGACGTGGATGAGGACTTCTCGGCGGAGATCCCACCCGATAGTAGCCTCATGCTTACTATCGGGCTTGGCCTTTTACCGGGCAGTTGTTAGCGAAATGTCCCGCGCCCCCGCAGTACAGGCAAAGGCCAAGGGATCTCCGCCTCTCCCTCTCCTCCCGGGAAAGCCGAGCTCGACCCACCTGCATGGGCTCGGGATCGGAGGGACCGGCCGCGTCCATGCCGCTGGACCATTGATGTTCCACCCCCCCACGAGGCAGGCTGGGTGGAGCGCGTGGTCCGACCCGGGCTAATCGGGCGTCCACCCTCAGAGCCAGGTCGATGAGTCCGTTCAGTGAGGGGGGCAGGTCCAGGGCGTAGATCTCCCTCTGGACGCGGTCGGCCAGCCCATGCAGGAACCTATCCCACTGCGCTTCCTCGTTCCAGCGACACTCGGCCGCCAGGGTCTTGAACTCGATGGCATAATCCGAAACAGATCGTTCTCGCTGACGTAGTTCAGACAAGACCCTGGCAGCCTCTCTCCCCGCAACCGCGCGGTCAAAAACTCTTCTCATCTCCAGAGAGAGCTCCTGGAACGAGGAACAGCATGGTTCTTTGTTCTCCCACACCGCCGTCCCCCATAGTGCCGCTCTCCCAGTCAGTAATGTGAGGACAAATGCCACCTTAGATTCCTCTCTCTCAAAGGTTCTGGGTTGGAGAGCAAAATGCATGCTGCATCGAGTCAAAAACGGCCGGCAAAAGTTAGGCTCACCAGAGTATGGCTCAGGAGTCGGGAGGCGTGGCTCGGACTGGGAGGCGGGCATCGGTGGTGTGGGAGGGACGGGCGGTGCGGCTGGCGCAGCGGGAGGTTGCAGCTGTTGAAAACGCTGGGTCAGCTCGGACACCTGCGTGACGAGAGCCTGAATCGCGCGCGCCGCTTCTCCTTGCTGGCGGTCCTGAGCGTCCATCCTTTGAATACTTGCACGAACAAAGTCGTCCATCGTTGCTGCGGCGCCACCTGCTGCTTCCATGGAATGGTCGGATTGTTCTGTCATGATCGAATAACCAGGAAGCAGTCGCAGATACTCAAAGTGATATTTATTCTCAAATTGAACAAAAAACAGAAAGAACAGGACGGCGGCGATTCAGACTCAGGCAGGGACTAGATGATCTGTGGTGCGCTGGTGCGGTGACAGTGGTGAATCCCAATCCTGGTGCTGGAGTGCGGTGAACCCAAGGAAAACACAACGGCAGGAAGACAAGGCGAGGCGAACACAGACACGGCAACTCCACGGGGAAACAGACACGGCAGGACACAGGACATCAACAAACAATCCGACACTGGAACAGAGAATGGTGTGAGTATATATAGGAACGGAAATGAATCGCAGCTGTGAACAGTGATTGATGATGATGATGATCAGCTGGAGCGCTGACAGACACGTGAGCGGGACAACGCCCACTCACACATGAACAACAATGACACGAGACAAGAAGAAAACAATGCATTCAACAACCGTGACACTTTTAGCCTACAGTCTATGGTATATATATATATACCAGATATGGCAAATATATATGGCATACGTCATATGTTTTACGTCATATTCTGTGCTCATCTGCTTTTCTGTAGTATGCATTATAAGCATTGTGTCTACTGAGTTTGATAATATCGTTTATTTATTTTAATATCAGTCTAATGCATTAAGCCATGTTAGTGTTTCAGTGCACGCGGGTTTCGTGACATCATCGAACTCCCATTTCATTGGCTAGGTGCCAACCAATAAAACGTCTCCTTTGACCCCCCCTCCTCCCGCCCCCCTTTCTCTCTCACCGCCTCTGAGTTTCAAGTGCACAAGTTAGTTTTGCACCTGATATATCGCGAAAAGAGTAGCAAAAGTCAAGGCGCGAAATTTGAACTTGCAGTGACAGATTTGAGAAGTTGCAAGTGCCTATTTGAGGTAGTACCGCGAATGTGAACGTAAGATTAAACGCAAAATATATATTACAAGTTTGTGCCTGTCGTTGTATTTCTGTGAATGGCATTTTACACATTTGTGTCTACTTGTCTGCAGCTTCAGATTCAGAATACAGGTTTGTGACTATTATCTGCGAGTGCAAATTTCAAAATTCAACTTCAGATTTTTATTTTACAGGTTTTCACATTGGGGCTGTGAGTGTAAATGTTCATGTACAAGTACGAATATTTATTGTACAAGTTCTCAAATTCACATTTACATGCTCTCGAGTTTTGCTACTGTTTTACCTTCATATACAAGCTTTATATATAACGTTGTATATGAGGCGCGGGCACACAAAGTGAAGTTTCCTGCCGCCAGCACGTATCTCGGCCAGATTGCGTTCGTTACTAGGCAACATAGATGCGCGAACACACGGAAGTTGACGGAACATTCTCGGCCACCGTACGTTCGTTACTAGGTAACCAACAACATCGCGCGAACACACGTCGTGATGGAGAAGGTAAGTTGGACGAAAGCTCGTCTAACATTTTTAAGGCTGGAACATTTCATATATAGCCCATAGTATACATTATTATTGATGCAGTCAAAAACTCTACAACTACTTTGCAACCAGGCCAGAAGCTTTGGCTCAGTTTGGCTAGCTTACATTATCTGAAACTAAGGGAAATGTTAGTGGGTATGGGAAGGAATGAAGATGTATTTCTTCATTTTATTTTAAATAAATTTAAATGTATTTATTTTATTTTGAATTGTATTATATATTATACTGTATTAATAGTATTTCTGGTTACATTAAGACATACATATTAAAGCAAGAGTGCTCTGGGTAATATTTTATATCCTGTCAAAACATAACGTTACTTTAATCATTGATTGCCATGCATTTGTATTTTTCAAACACTAGCAACACAAAACACATTTCATAAGCTGGAGTGTGTACTCTTGTGTGTACACACACACACACACACACACACACACACACATGTCTGGTGCACTATCTTTGTGAGGACTCTCCATAGACGTAATGGTTTTTATACTGTACAAACTGTATATTCTGTCCCCTTACACTGCCCCTATCCCTAAACCTACCCATCACAGGAGACATTCTGCATTTTTACATTTTCAAAAAAACTAATTCTGTATGATTTATAAGCTTTTGTACCCATGGGGACCTCAATTTAGGTCCCCACGGTGACACAAGTCCCCATGAGTCTGTGTGCATTCAGGTTTAAGTCCCCACCGGTGTAGAAAAACATGTCCACACACACACACACACACACACACACACACACACACACACAAACACACTAACATACCTTAATAATATGTCATTTGTTCTCAATGTCCCACCACACAATAAATCATTATACCATTTCGACTAGACACATTCAAAATGCAAAAATATTTGTTTTTCCAAACTGTTTGGAGCAATTTGTTATATTTTTGTAATTTTTGTAACTTAGTTGTAATTTTGAAATATAACATTAAAGAGTATATTTGATGTGATTAATTGCTCTGTCATTTATCAGATTTACCAATTGTTATTTTTAATTTGTGCTGGTTAATTATGAACAAGGGGTAAAATTGGGGGGCGGGGACAGGTGGGGGCGGGGCTCCATTAGGGCTCCTCCCCCAACCGCATGTGATCTCACTCCAAGATTTTGATAAAACTTGAGAACCCTGTAGTTTACAGCGTAACCTAGCAACGCGCGCTGCTGGTCAACAACACATGAACGCGCAACGCTAAGACCAGGCGTAGTTAAGCCTAGGCTTAAGTTTGGTTGGTGCAACAGACGTTAGGTCAACTCTGAAGACTGGTCTTAACTAAGACCTACTTAGCAGTTAGGACCAGGCTTAGTAAAGCCCTGTTGGTGCAACTGGCAGATGACCAACTACTTCCACTGAGTTTTTTTTATTTTTTTACTATCCCATGATTGCGTACGCAACTGATGCTGGTAGGTCACATGATAATGAAAGCATGCCCAGTGTAGTAGATTTCATACTATTTACTATGCATACAATATAGAACGTACTTTTTAGCAGTCATGAACGTAATTAATTGTTCAAAATAAGTACTTTAAGAGTATGCAATTTTGGATGCAGCCATGATCAAGACGATCTGCTGAAGTTCAAACTGAGCATCAGAATAGGTAAGAAAGGTGATTTAAGTGACTTTGAACGTAGCAGGATTGCTGGTGCCAGACGGGCTGGTCTGAGTATTTCACAAACCGCTGATCTACTGGGATTTTCACGCACAACCATCTCTAGGATTTATAGAGAATGATCCGAAAAATAGAAAAACACGTTGAACCGTGAAGCAGATTATTTTAAATTGGATTAAAATACAAAATCATATTTGTGATACAGTGAGATCATGCTATAGCTGTTTATTGTTGCATACTGCATACTGATTCACATGCCATTTTTACAATAGCAGGAACTATACAGTGTATGCTATGAGCTAGTTTTAATGGGAATGCTCTGATGAAATCAGCTGCATTATTCTACCCGAAAAACCCAAACTTTGCATCTAGCACCTCTTAGTGTTACTTAATTGTAATCACAAGAGGAATGAGAACTGCTTCCAGAAATACGTTAAAAATAAAGAGAAACAAATGCAGACACACTGTATTAAAGGTACAGCCTTGTATTGAGATATGCACGTTATAAAATACAGACAACCGTTTATAATGCAGAATGAAATAATTATTAAACATCTCTTAGTCAATATGACCGTCCAAACATTGTCAATGCATTCATGGCACAGGTTTAACAGGTAGCATGACTTTCTCAGTGCATGCTAAAAAAAGAAATCTGAATAAAATATAGGTTAGAAAATACAAATACAACCAGCTTCCATTAAATTCTGCAGTACAGTCATTGAGCTTTTCAACATTAAAGGCCACAAACAATACAATTTGATTATGAAGTGACAAGGTCTGAGAACAGCTTTGCCTTTAAATGTTTCTATCAATCTGATCGTCCCACAAACACAGGACAGAACTCCTTCAAAGATAGAAATGCCAAAACACAAATCAATGTCCATCCTGTCTTATCACATTCAGTCTACCGTATTACAGATATTCTCAACCACTCGGTTGAACTCGTCCGGCTGATCGGCGTAGACGTGATGGGAAGCATCTTCAATCATCTGCAGAGAAAAGCCAACAACATTTACTCATTTTTGTTTTTCCATGAATGTAAAACGTGCAAACGCTGTCGTTTCTTGCTCACCGTGACACTGGTGAGGTTTTTGCCTCTGATCTGAATGACAGTGTTTCCAGTAGAGCTGTCCACCCATGAGAGCGATCCGTACAGCATGCTGACGGGTGTCGCCGGTGGCAGCAGGTTCACACGCTGAACCATAGGCCTTTTGGCCCAGCCGAGAGACTCAGACATGGCTTTGAAACCCACCTCACCACTGAGAGGAAAAGAGAATAAAATACACTATTGCTTCTACATCTGTAAAGAAATGCATCTCTAGAAAGTCAATGTTAAAGAGGCCATGTTATACCCTTTTACAAAGTCTTGATTATGTTTCTGGGGTCTACCACAATATTTTTCACGGTTAAATGTTTAAAAAACACATTATTTTTCACATATTTGAAATTGTTGCAGCTTCTCTCTTACCAGTCTATCAGTAACGCTCTGTTTAGTTCCTGTCTCTATGAAGCTCCTTCTTCTGAAAAGCGCAATGTGCTCTGATTGGTCGGCTGGAGCAGTGTGTTGTGATTGGTTAAGCACTTTGAGCATGTTTGGGAAACGCCCCGCCCCTTACCATAACCACGAGTTTCAACACACTACTAACTAACTCAACCAGGCCCCGCCTCTTTATTTTACGTATGCCTTGTACAGGAATTATTTTAATGAGGAATAGTGATGTGTTTGTTCCCAGAAGAAAACTCAAGACTGCAATGGAGGCACTTTAGAAACAGTGACACTGATATAGAGAATAACTCCCGCTGGAGGGACTCTGTGCTTTGTAACTTTGCAAAACTTTTACATGCTCAAACAGCAACATTACACACTAAAGAAAGCTGAAAATGTGAAAAAGCATAATAGATATTGTTTAATACGACTGTACCTCGGGCTCTGGGCGTTACAGTGGTAAATGTATTGTGTCATGGTGTCGTCATCAAACAGATCCTCAAACTTCCTCTTGAAGTCAGGACGGAATCTGTTCACCAGCCCTGGACCTGCAGATGAAGACGCGATGTGAGCAAATGTTTATTTTTTTTTAAGTGGAAATGAAGTGCTTTAGTGTTTTCTTGACTAACAGATAAACATTAACTTTTTGTCAAAAGCCTAGTATGCTGCCTAAATAGACAGCATTATAAGCAAGGTAGCATACCCTGGAAATCCAGAGTTCTCACGAGAGCACAAGTTGAATTTGCTCAGCGAGTTACTCTGGCGTCGAGTAATGATGCTCATTAAATATGCCCTTGTATCCGAGCTGCACCAATCACATCGGGTTATCTGATATAGGCGGGCCAGAGGCGAGCTAAACTGAACACGACAGCGCTGTGACGTCGAAGTCATTAGTAAACATTGCAAGATGGCTATGGATGAACATCAGTTGTTTGAAACAGCTTTGGCCGCTACAATGAACGAGTTAGACTTGGCTTTTTATCTAAAAGAGGAACAGAAGACGGCGCTCGAATCCTTCCTTTGCTAGAAGGGCGTTTTTGCCGTTTTGCCGACCGTATACGGCCAAAGCCTAATCTACCAGTTAGCTCCGCTGGTAGCTAAGCGTATGGGGCTTGTTGTAATTGGTCGAAGTGTTATCCAATTGTGTGCAGTGAGATTTTCAAATGCATGCTTGGTGCCGCCCCTCGAGCTGGCCGATTTTCATTAGTCGATGCCAGACCATTAATCTTTCAGATTTAGGTCTGGATTTCCAGGCTAGCATAAGATACCAAGTTACGATCAAAGTTATTAGGCGTAATCATATATTTGAATCACAAAGATGTTAGTCTCATGATGCATTGTGATCAGAAAAAAACAAGAATGCAGAAGAAGCAAGAGAAACATTGATTATAAATATAAGTCATTTAATACTGAAAAGTATCAGTTACAAATAGCTGTTCATTATTATTTATATATTTAATATGAATAAGAAAAGACTTGTGTTTGAATATTCATTTATGCTTATGCATAGTTCCAGATCAGTAACATGTGATGTTCATTTCAGTTGGTGCCTCTGTAGGAACTAGACATCACTGCAGGACATCACTGATCATGGTCATGGTTCTCACACTCACCCCACGGTCCAGCTGCTCTGATGACGGCCAGTGGGTTGAAGAGGCTGAACACTGAAGCAAGAGCTTTCACCCAGCGAGGTGGCGATACCCTCTTCAGCTCTGACCCTTGACCTCCTGACTCCTGTGACTGAGGCTGGGGTCTCTCAGGGAAACCCCACGCATCCACCAGGATGAGGTGACTGACTCTAGTGGACAAAAACACAACTGGTCTTAGGGTCGTGTAGTTCAATATATTAAAGGTGTCCAACATGCAAAATAGAAAATTCTGTTATTAATTACTCAGACTCATGTCGTTCCAAACCCGTAAGACTTTCGTTCATCTTCAGAACACAAATGAAGATCTTTTTGATGAAATCTGAGAGCTTTCGGACAGCTACACAACTACCACTTTGACGCCTCAAAAAGTTCATAGAGTTCGTAAAACTAATCGCTATATACGATGAACAGACTGAATTTAGTTGCGGATCTGTCAATGGAGGGACAGAAATCTCTCAGATTTCATTAAAAAGATTTGTGTTCTGAAGATGAACGAAAGTCTTACGGGTTTGGAACGACATGAGGGTGAGTAATTAATGACAGAATTAAAATTTTACTTCATTTTGAACAATATATTTATTTTTCATATTTTGAAAGCTACGAAATTAATTGCATTAAATACTTTGATTGCAAAAAATAAAGTTTCACAAGGTTTGATATTTTAATATTAATTAATACGTCGTTATATATTTACATTTACGCATTTAGATGCTTTTATGCAATAGAGGAATATAATCAATTCATTCCATTATTTTGCTGTAAGATCTTATATGTTATTTATATTTTGTATTGTATTTTTTATTTATATTGTTGTATTTATTTATATTTTATGTAACATGTGCAAATTATACATTTATACATTTTCAGTTGTGGCTTAAATGTCTAAATACTTTGCAAAGTGCTCAAATTAAACTTTCATTTCCAATGTGAGGAATGAACCAAAAGTAATACCATTAATATAATATATATTTTTTTGTCTCACTATTTGATCAGACTGACAAAAGCTAAGATATATTTTTTTACACAAATTTTAATTTTGCATAACATGCATAGATATTTTAAAGCAACTATAAAAAGGATCAGTAACATTTTGTGTTCCATAAAATAGAAAATGGGTTTAAAATGAAATACTAGTGAGTAGCTGACAACTCCTATTGTAAACTATTACTACTATTGCGCTATAATTTGACTACATAAGCTTTCTTAGATACCTTTCTGGATATTGAATGGTATATGACGTTGCTAGGTAACCACCCAAGCTGTGGCCCAATAGGATCATGTGTTCCAGCCCCACTGATTGTCTCCATTGCTCTATTGAATTAACAAACTGCTCTTCGGCCAATGAGGCTTCAGATGGGAATGACGGGCGAGAACTGCGCCCGAAGCCCAGCAGGTCAATGGCGTAGACGGGTCGAGAATGACACAATGCGTCCAAGTTACGGATCCAGAGGCCGACCCCCCCTCCAAACCCGTGGATCATCACTAGGGGCGTCTGAGCGGCTAGAGAGAGAATGAGGCACAGTCAGGCTTTTTTAAGTGTGCTAAATACTTTTGCAGCTACTGTAGACGAAGATTCGAAACTCTACCTTGGTCTTTATGTTTGAGTGCTGTCTTATTGGTGACTTTAAGGGTCCATATTCTGTTTTGATTTGGCAAAGTCACAAATCTGGACCAAACGTTATTCTGGATACCTGGACATATTAAATAGAATGAAAACATGTATCGGTAACACTTTACAATAAGGTTCATTAGTTAACTACCTTTGTTAACATGAACTTAGAATGAACAATACTTCTTCAGCATTTATTAATCTTAGTTAAAATGAATTTAAACGTTTACTAATACCTGTTGTATTTGTTAACCTTTAGTTAATGTACTGTGAACCAATATGAACAAACAATGAACAGCTAACATTAGCAAATATTAATACATACTGTAACAAATGTATTGCTCATTGTTAATTCATGTTAGTTAATACATTAACTAATGTTACTAATTAACCTTATTGTAAAGTGTTGCCAATGTATCCTATACAAATTCTAAATATTTAAAGGGAACGGTGAGGATCTTACAGGCAATAATTTTAGCTTCGGCACTTTTCAATAAGGACATGGATGTTGGTCTCCAAGAGGGCCACCAGGACCAGTTCCCAGAGGTCGGCCTGGAAAGACAGAGACATGTAAAGTCACTGAAGGGGTGAGAGCAATAGAAGGTCTATGACACTGTGTACATACTGCGTTACGTCATCTGCCTTTATACACAGTACAAGCCTGTCACCTGCTGGCAATAAACCTGGTATTAATAATGCTTTCTGAGTACAATTCATTCACAAGCACACAAAATATTTTTTTTTTCTTCAAATAAACAGCTAATTATTATTAAACATTTTAAAATGATACTCCCATAAGACAGAAAAGTTAAGTTATTATGTTAGGAGTATCACTTTATTATTCAATACTTTTATTTATGGTTAGCTCTAAACTGTAGGCCTACATCATATGAATAAAAGGTCCCATTAACATTTACCTCTTACATTTAAACATTAATATTCCTATACCAATAATAAGACTAAAAACTTTAGAAGTAAATTATTGTAGAAGCATCACTTTATTATAAAATGTTTAATGGTCTACTTTTTTATTGGTCTATCATGAATAAAAAGTGCCATTAACATTTACATTTAAATTTTTAGTCTTACAGACAGATGTGAATCATGTTAGGAGCATCACTTCATTATTCAATATTTTTTTTATTTATAGTCTGCACTGTACATCATATGAATAAAAGGTGCCACTAACATTTACATTTTAAGTCCTAAATTTTAAAATTAATATGATAATACAACAAAAAAATAAGCTGTACAGTATTCTATATTGTTATCTGGTTGAAAAACTGAGCCATAACTACTGTGACGTAGACTAATAACTCAGCATGACTTTGCATAACCTTATGAAATCATCCAACACAAGTCATACCAGCATGTATGATTTATTCTATTACTTCATTTCAGACATTCACGGCAGGGATCCTGAAAATAGTGAAATGTTAAACATACAGTGTTACATAATAGAAGGACACTTCATGTTACATGAGCGACTCACATATTGTATAATATGACTGTATTTATTAAAATATTACGGTACTCACTCTGTGTCAGTCTCGTCTTGCATTGTGGCGTTTGCAGGAGACATTATGAAGCATAATACAAGAACAATCTAAAACGAAACACTGTTACACTTCAGATTCGTATGTTTGCTACCGGACCTGTCACACCGAGTCCCTTTAAAGGCCCCGTGTTTGTGTTTTGTAACACTGACGTAAGCTCATTTAAAGGAGCCGCATCATAGAAATAAAATAAGTGGGTGAAATGGCATGAAACGCACTATTGTCTCAATTCGTCATTCGTGAACATATATATTGGAAATTTTTATGTTTTAAAACATTACTGTGGTAATGAGATTATAAGATAAGGAAAAATTTTAGCTCTGATCTATTTCCTGTAGCATTTTCTTGATAGTTTTTGGAATTGGAAGACTTGGAAAATACAGAAATTTCGTATCAATAATATGCAATACAACGAATTTATCTGCATAATTAGGTTTTCTGGAAAATTATTCTTTAGTTTCACAATTGTCTCTAGTTATTCCGAGTGGATTTGGGAAATTATAGGCCTACTGACAGAAAATTGGTTTGTGTAGTTATAATTGATGTATTTGATGTGTTATCTTGTTTTAGACATGTATTTTGCAATCTAAGGAAATTGTATAGCTGAGCATTTGGCATATGTGTATGTGTGTGTAGGGGTGTCACATCATATGTCAGTCTTTTATAGTGTTAAAGGAATTGGGTTTAACGTCATTATTTTCTTTGATCAATAGCAATGTTCATAGTTTATTGTTGTTAATTAATATGATTCTGTAATACCTGTTTGTTTTCTCGAACACGAACGCTTCACGAGCATCGGAACTAAAATTCACCTGCAGTTTCAATGGGGAACATTTAGTGGACGCACATCTGTCTCTCTCTGCTTACACGTCATTCATTTCCTTGCTGCTTGATTTCTGGGGATATTGTGCTCGTGTTGAGGAGAAATTATGTCTAACTCGGTATTTTCTGTCTTGTCGCGTTTTGTGGAGGAGTACAGGAGCAGCACACCGAATAAGCTGAAGATGATCGACGCTTATATGCTGTATATTTTGCTGACAGGAGTGTTTCAGTTCTTGTACTGTGTGTTGGTGGGAACGTTTCCCTTCAACAGCTTCTTATCTGGATTCATTTCATGTGTGGGATGCTTCATACTGGCGGGTATTTACGCATATTTAATAATATATAAATAGAATAAAAAGTTATTGTTAAAAGTATATTGTATCTTTGTCCAATTTATATATATTTATGTCTGTTTATAATGCTTATAAAATTGCACCAAAAAGGCATACGGTCATGTAAATCTTTATTTTAATTGTCTTTATGATTTCAGTATATAATATATGCACACATACATACATTCAGGGCCGGTTCTAGACATTTGGAGGCCCTAGGCAAAATTCATGTTGGAGGCCCCCCACCCCCAATAAAAAAACACTTGAAACAAATATGATTCCTAACCTTTTTATTTATACAACATTTAATTTTAAATTTAGTATATTTTTACTTACACAGTACATAAGTTTGGACACATTACTATTTTTAATGTTTTTGAAAGAAGTCTCTTATGCTCATCAAGCCTGGATTTATTTGATCAAAAATACAGAAAAATAATATAGTGAAATATTATTACAATTTAAAATAATGGTTTTCTATTTTACTATACTTTAAAATATATTTCTGTGATGCAAAGCTGAATTTAGTGTCACGTGATCCTTCAGAAAACTTTATAATATTCTGATTTATTATCAAATGTTAGAAATGGTGCTTAATATTTATTTTATAACATGTGATACTTTTTTTCAGGATTTTTTGATTATTAAAAAGTTGTTTTAAAAAAGTCTTCACTATCACTTTTATATATTTAACACATCCTTGCTGAATATTCCTGTTTTTCTGTATTTTTGATCCAATAAATGCAGGCTTGAAGAGCATAATAGGAAACTTCTTTCAGAAACATTAAAAATAGTAATGGGTCCAGACTTTTTACTGGTAGCCTACTACATCAAACTTTATCTAAGGTAATCTCTTTTTTGTTTAATGAAGATGTTATTGTTCTTCTTGTTATTTTGCTGTTTTATTCAGTTTATTCACAGTTCCAGAATAGCACTTCAGTAGATGAACATGAACGTGCTTTTATAAATGTTTTCATAGCTACGTTATGGGCAGGATGTTTCCCTCCCATTTAATCAATATTGACTGCAGATATTGTCATATTATTAATATCAGTAATATGATATTATGTATTGCATTGCTACCTTAAATATGCTATACACAAACCAAGTGGAAGAGAAAGATACGATCGCTACTGAGCAGAAAAAAAATTCTAAACTAATATTCGTATAGGCTAGGATGTCAGGGTATTATCTAATCATCAGCATCAGAATATAGAAGATAGACCCATAGATATGAGATCTTTTATTTGAAACATTTAAAAATGTTGCAGTGTGTTGGTTTTTTAACTTTGAATACAAACGTCTTGTCTTTTACTTTTGTAGCTTTTTTATTAGTCAGCTCCCAACGCGATGTTATTCATTGTACGCGCAAATTCAAAGCGTCGCGTCTGGGCACGTTAATGACGCTCGCGCTCTTTTAAACTCGTAGACTAACAAAGCGATGAATTATTTTTCCAGAAATGACGCTGATCTACAGTAGCCCACAAGTTTATATTTAAAATACATTGCAATCACTCCAAAATCGATGACCTGCATTACGAAATGTGCTTCTTTGCGTGCCTATTTAGGCTTTTGCTTCGCACTCGCAGCACCTGATGGATGCGTTCGTTGACCGCCCCTGACCGCCGCTGACGTCCCCTCGGACTTAACTGGCTGGCGCCTCGCGTTAATGTGATATAATGTAACAGTCTATGGTTTAGATAAACATCGTCACTATTTTTAGTTATTTAATAAATTTTGAAATAAATTGTAGATAGGACATTTGAACATTTATTTATTTATTTTTTTTTTTTTTTTGTCCCTCTGTCTGGGCCCCATCCCGCCAATCGGGCCCTAGGCACGTGCCTAGTTTGCCTTTGCGTTAATCCGGCTCTGCATACATTACGGGTTCAAAAAAGTTTGCAATAATTAAAAAAAAAAAAAAAGTTTTTGGAATAACTATATTGTGCCCAACATGGCTGAATTTATCTGATCAAAAATACTGTAAAATTGTGAAATATTCATGCAATTTAAAATAACTTGCTTAATGTGTGTTAAAATGTAAACTATTCAGCTATTATTTCAGTCTTCAGTCTATATATATACATATAGATATATACATTAAATATATATATATAGTGTTATATATACCATTTAGATGGCAAAACAACTTAATATTAAAGAATAATAGCATATTATAATATAAGATACATATTTGTTAATTATATTGCATTGTTTTATCTTTATTTATTTAATGTGAATGTAATTATTTAAAGAACCTCATATCTGAGTTTTGGCAATCGGACAGATTAATATTTTATAAAATTGGTATCAGTCAAAATATTAAAACTTCCCATGTTTTCTAATCTTTAACCATTTAAATAACCACCTACACCAAACAATGTTGATATATCCAGGTCTTGTATGTGTGTTTAGTGCTGTAGTCAATCATAAAGTAGGCTATAATTTATTGATCATTAGTGTCTTTATGTTCTTCTATCTTCAGTCTGTCTTCGCATCCAGATCAACCCTCAGAATAAAGGAGAGTTCCTGACCGTCTCTCCTGAGAGAGCATTTGCTGACTTCCTCTTCGCTCACACCGTTCTCCATCTAGTGGTCGTCAATTTTGTTGGCTGAATGAGAGCGTCACAGCAGGTGTGTGTACAGCAGATGCTTGCGTTTTAAAAATGGTTTAAAATCACTTTTCATGTGTATAATTTGTTAGACAATATATTTAGTAAAATCTGTGTGTGATTCAGTTCCAATTGTATATGAGGTTCTGTTGTGCACAGATGAACTGTCTCATAGCTCAGAAACCAGAAAAGAAAACAACAAAATTGCAGATATGTATCCTGATCCTTTTAATCGATATTAGGCATCAGAGGGTTTATTATCTGTCAGCTAGAGAGTTTTTAGAGAAATTGGCTTAGGAAGCAAGCAGTTTAGAGTGTATTTTAAAGTCTGCTTGCTTCCTAAGCTAATTTCTCTAAAAACTCTCTAGCTGACAGATAATAAACCCTCTGGTGCCTAATATAGACAAATGACCTGACACAACTGTACATGCTTCCTTTTTCATGTCATATATTGATTTGTGTGCAATGAAATATTTAGTTGGGACAGAAGTGCATTAAAGGGGACCTATTATGCAGAATTCACATTTATAAGGTGTTTGAACACAGATGTGTGTATGCAGTCACAGTGTGTGTAAACAACCTCCCTATAATGGTAAAATCCACCCACTCCTTTTTCTATAATCTCCATAATTCATAAACAGTCTCTCCAAACAAGCGGTTCCAGATTTCCAGAAGCCCCGCCCATGACTGGTGACGATCTGCCCTAATTAGCATAGATCACACCCTGAGTGAACAGTTCGCTATTGCTGTTTACTCACTGTAGCAGCTGGAGATTTACAATGAATGCACCAAAAGCATTACAAATGTTCTTTTATTGGATGTATTAATGAACATTTGAGTCTCAATAGACTCTTGGCATCTGAGCCACTGAGGACACTGTAGTTGAATTTCATTTATGAAGAAAGTCGTTAAAGTGTAATATATTTGCGCAAATCATTTTACGCCAGAATACTTCACAGATGAGGGTCAGTGCAATGCTGGATTTTCCTAAAAGTTGATTCTGAAAGATTTTTAGATTAATATGACTGTACATGCTAGTCGATGAGTTGAATCAAATTAAAGGGATACTTCACCGATTAGCATTAAGCTTTGTATCAGTAGAAACCCGGTAGTATTTTCGAGTGACCGTGCTTCCCTCCCTCATGTCCCCCTGAGACGAGAGATTTCTGGATTGTGTGTCTGTAAAAAAACCTCAGATGACGCAAAAATCGTCATTTATCGTCGTCAGAGGCTTTTCTGTCCAGAGGCGAGAGACTCCAGCCAGTGGGAGGAGCTCGTCCCGCATGTCTTCAACCCGCCCATAGGGGAATCTCACCATAAAACACCGTCTTTTCAGTTTCCAGTCGACTAGTAGCCTAGCTGTATCATTTCTCCCGATACTGCCCTCTGTAACCGGTAGGCGTGGCTTGGGAGTGTCCTTGTAGGGCAGCGAAGCAAGTGCATTCTGGGAGTTGTTGTCTTTCATCCACATGAGCCAAAAATACATTTTCTGACTTTTCTCAATCTAGAAGGCACCAACTTCTAACATAATTTCACATTTCTACTACATGACCCAATTTAAATACACATTCATCTTTCCAGCGGTGAAATATCCCTTTAACTCCACATCAGCTACATAAATTTGCCCACTAACTTTTCAGAAATGTTGTAACTTCTTTCTGAGTCTCTATCTGTGTCAGACTCCGGTTTGAACCTGTAAGGCTGAACACCGCAACTGGCAATTTCTGACGTTTTGGCTGCGTGACATTCTCCAGTTTTGTTGTTGCTGTAGTATCCGAAGCACAAGCTGTAAAGACTCCGCCCTCTTCTGGAAAGGGGGTGGGGTCCAGCAGCCCATTTGCATTTAAAGGGACACATACAAAAATGTTGTGTTTTTGTTCACAGCCAAATAGGGGCAAATTTGACAAGCTATGATAAATGATGAGGGACTCATTAGACACTTATATTACATCTTGTAAAAAGGGGCACAATATAGTTCCCCATTAATCTGTCATTGCTTAATTCTATCTTTCATTCTGTTACAGCATTTTGTGTTCATGTTCGTTCAATAAGGCTTTCAGTTACCATATGTGACCCTGGATCACAAAACCAGTCACATGTCACACTGGTATATTTGTGGCAATAGCCAACAATACATTGTATGGGTCAAAATTATAGATTTTTCTTTTGTGCCAAAAATCATTAGGATATTAAGTAAAGATCATGTTCCATGAAGAAATTTTGTGAATTTCCTACCGTAAATATATAAAACATTTCACTGCCAGCAGCCATATCACCCTGTAGCCCAAGACTGGTTGCCCACTGAAGCTAAGCAGGGCTGAGCCTGGTTAGTACCTGGATGGGAGACCTCCTGAGAAAACCAGGTTGCTGCTGGAAGAGGTGTTAGTGAGGCCAGCAGGGGGTGCTCACCCTGTGGTCTGTGTGGGTCCTAATGCCCCAGTATAGTGACGGGGAAACTATACTGCCAAAAGAGCACCGTCCTTCGGATGAGACGTTAAACCGAGGTCCTGACTCTCTGTGGTCATTAAAAATCCCAGGATGTCTTTCGAAAGAGTAGGGGTGTAACCCCGGCATCCTGGCCAAATTTGCCCAGTGGCCTCTGTCCATCATGGCCTCCTAATCCTCCCCATATACTGATTGGCTTCATCACTGTCTCCTCTCCACCAGTAAGCTGGTGTGTGGTGGGCGTTCTGGCGCAATATGGCTGCCGTCGCATCATCCAGGTGGATGCTGCACATTGGTGGTGGTTGAGGAGATTCCCCCCTTCTATGTAAAGCGCTTTGAGTGTCGAGAAAAGCGCTATATAAAATGTAATGAATTATTATTATTATTATTTATTTTTGTTTTATATGTTAAACAACTATTTACATAAATAGATGTATCTCGGCCAAATATTGTCCCATCCTAACAAACCATACGTCAATGTAAATCTTATTTATTCAGCTTTCATGTGATGTATATGTCTCAATTTAAAAAAAAAATGACCCATGTGACTGGTTTTGTAGTCCAGGGTTACATATGCTATTTAGAGAAATGTAAACGTCCAATGTAAAGTCATCATCATGATATGGTCATGATAGGATGATTTTGAGCATTAGGAAGAAGTCATCCCAAAATATTGTCTTTAATTGTCTATAAAAAAAAAAAAAAAATTATTAGTGCTGTCAAGTCGATTAATGACATCTAACATAAAAGTTTGTGTCTGTGTTCTTTTATGTCAGATGCGATTAAGCAATTTGACAGCACTATTTTTTTTTTGTGTAACTTGTTTTCTCAAGATTTACTGGTCTTGTATTTTGCAACAACCTTTGATGAATTATATTTGTTTTCCACAGATATGAAGACCAAATCCTGCAGAACAACTACAAACCCAACAGTCTGTGGATCTCTCAATGTTAATATATGTTTTGACAGAATTGTCATTCATGATCAGTTCTCGTCTTGTTCCTTAATTTTTCTACTTTTGTAAAACTTTCTGAAAGTTATGGAAAGAAAAATAAATGCCATTAAAAACAATTCAATGATCTTGTGGTGTTTTATTCTATGTAACATATCTCATCTGAATCTTTGTGTTTATTTAAAAAAAAATATATTAAAATGAAAACATTGAACAATAAGCTATTTTATTTTATGTTGAGTCTAAATGAAACCAGCATCATTGTGACCTTATAGTTAATGTGACAATGAAGCAATTCATATTTGCAGGCATCAGTGTGAAAAAACATTTTTTTCATAACGCTAATAGGCCACCATATATTAGCATTGCACTGAACACAATTGCAGTGTGGAACACAAATGGTAAACCTCCCACATCTGGATATGGTTTAGCCAGAAGGAAGTGAGAGTAAACGCAGAAGAATTCCTTCTCGCAACAGCTGTCATTAGAAAAGAGGGACTCCGATGGTTTATCAACGATGACTCTTCCGCTACTTCTAACCATTCTTGTTCTTGGCGAACTGCCAGGTGAGCTTTTATCATTCCTTTTGCAAAAGCAAATGTTAATGAGGCATTGAAACCATTTTCCAAAACTGTTATATGGAAGGGAGCTTGGAAACATGTTTAGAAAGCCGTTCTGCTGCTAAAATTGGTCATGGGTTTAAACTTCCTCTCTTTGGAATATTATATTGAACTGTTTGCAGTTTTAAAACCCAGAATTGAAAAGCGTTCCTAGTTGAGTTTTCATATGAAGGAAAAGGCTGTGACCCTAAATTCCAAGTATTGTGGAGTGTCGTCTAGTGTAACTTTTCCAAACACAATGTTTTTAGTTAAGTTTTCATTTTCAAAAGAGTCTGTTGAAAATACATGTGGAAATTTTATATTTTGTTATTTGCCTTTTATGCTTGATTGTCGTTTTTGGAAGAATGATGGACAACAGCTTGTGGATGTTTTGACTTTCATAAGTTTTTATTTGGAAAAAGTGAAAGTAAAAAACTGGACAGTGAAAACAGGCCCTATTGGTCACAGTAACAAACGGACATTTAATGCAGCCATTGTAAGATATTTACAATTTTCAATAATTTAACATTTCTAAAGAGTTTTAGCTTTATAAAGAATGATGACAGTCATTTTGTGACTATTTGATTTTTATTGCTTTAATGAGTGTAAATAATACAAAAAGCATTCTGGCTTTATTATTAATGTTAGAATGAACCAATGCATTTTATTTGCAGGCACCAATGCACAAAAATCTACAAAATTATGTAAATGACTAAATAAGCCATAGTAATTTGAATATGTACTGATGGTTTAAGAGCCATTCACTCTGTTCATCTGCATTCAGAGAAAGTATGCATATCACTGAAGAGACATTTTGAGTCTATTGAGGTCAAGAAACAAAATTCTGACAACTATGATATATTTGCATTAAAGAATATATTTGAATTGCCATGAACTCGTTTTTGTAATTTATTGCTGTTTATAGCCAATATAATACTTTTATTTGTAATATTGGTAACACTTTACAACTTACAAGGTTTCATTATAGTTAACTACAATTGTTAACATTAACAATAAACAATATATCTACAGTTTTGATTAATCTAGTTAATCTCTGCATTTACTAATACGATTTTAAGATCAAAAGTTGTATCTAACATTATTTAAAGGTACATTTTTTGTTTAAAATTAATAAAATGTGAATGAGTCAATGCATCTTCGTTCCTTCTTCCAAAGCATGTTTTTGTCTTGCCTATTATAAGTGTTTATGTTTCGACCTGGGTGGATTTCACAGGAAATTGTGTCATCTTAATTTATATAGTGCTTTATACAATACAGATTAGCCATCTACAGGGATAAACAGGAAAATAATGATTCTATAATACAAACAGAATTCAATTCTGTTTTAAAGCAGCTCTAAAAGGACATTAGTAAACAGTGATTATTCAGTTTAGTGTTGATTCAGTTTGGTTCAACAACTGTAAAGTTAATCAATTGTGAAATGAGTTCAACTCATCTATAAAGCAACCAGCTCAGTTCAGCTCTTATCCAATCGTGTCAGTGCATTCAACTCAATAATGTTGCAGAATAGTAAGTCATAAATAAATAGAAAAGTTGCTCCGGCTACTTTGACCCGTGTCTGGTGTGGCAGAGGTTAGTTGTCACGAGTGAGAAAGGTTGACATGGAGCAGCTAAATCTCAAACCTCCAGGAAATCACCCATTTAAAGAGGAGAGTCTGCTGGCAAAAGCGACAGAGCTCGTAATAAAACAAGAATCAACATTAGTCTTGGGCTACAGGGTGATATGGCTGCTGAATATTGGCAGTTGATTATTATTCAACTGGTAAGACATTTTGTCGAACTGATAAATTGCATCATATAGCTCTCCAACATAGTTCCCTGTAAAGCATTATCTATTGTGAAGGGTCACATTCATCCGCACAGTCACACAGAGCCGAAGCACAACCAAAACAATGTTCTTCTGCAAAATGCATGCAGTTTTTATAACCTTTAATGCACTGTGAATGCGAACTAACATTAACAAAGGTTGACAAATGATGTTAACATTGTTACCTCATGTTAGTTATTACATCAACTAATGTTAACAACTGCAGCCTTATTGTAAAGTTGGTATCATTATCTGTCCGTTATCTGGTTCGATCTGTTTTTAGGTTCCTACTGCACCGTGACAACTGTAGGAGATCTGTCTGTGCTGGAGGGTCAATCCGTCATTGTCCCGTGTCACTATAACCCGCAGTATATCAGCCATGTGAAGTATTGGTGCTACGGCCGGATGAAGGACTTCTGCTCCAGCCTGGCGCGCACCGATGACCCCACATCAGCCCCTAACGTCAAGGGAAAGGTGACGATCGCGGATGACCCCACTCAGCATGTGTTCACCGTGAGCATGCAGAACCTGACGGAGGGGGATTCGGGGTGGTACTGGTGTGGGGTGGAGCTCGGAGGGATGTGGGTTGCTGACAGCACTGCCTCCCTTTATATCAGCGTCATTCAAGGTGAGTTAAGAAAATCATATGAATGAAAATACAACTAAACCTTCACAAACTAAAATATAGACCATGCTAAATCGGTCACACTACTATATCTTGTATCATCAAAAAAGATAATTAGCAAAAAAAACGACTACATTTTTAAAATAAAATTGTTAATGTTATAGTGATAGATAAAACATTTGCCTATATAGCTGATAATTATTTAAATGATATTGCTATGTGAATTCAACAAAACTTGAAAATGTTCAGGTTGCCCCACAAAAAAAAAAAGAAAAGAAAAATATCACTGTGATTATTATTATCATGACAATTACATTTCCTTCTAAATTTGTATTATGTACTATAATGCAGAAAAATCTCATTCACATTACTGCACTGTGGAAAAATGAAATTATACATTTAAAATATTTATAAATTATATATAAACATTTTATTCATCATTCTAGTATTTTTTGTACATCCTTTAGTTTATGCTGATTTAAAACTAAGTCAAATTTGATGATTTGGTGGGGGAATAAAAAAAAATCCTAGTATTCCTAAAATACTCCTTCAAATGGTTTTTTTTTTTTTTTTTTTTTTTTTTAAATTGATAATAATAATAAGTGTTTCTGAGCAGCAAATCATCATATTACAATGATTTCTGAAGGATCATGTGACACTGAAGACTGGAGTAATGATGCTGAAAATTCAGCTTTGATTCCAAGAATAAATTACATTTTACAATATATTCAGATAGAAAACAGTTATTGTAAATTGTAATAATATTTCACAATATTACTGTTTTTACTGTATTTGATTAAATACATTTACACGTTTATGAAAAAGGAGTCTTTTAAAAACATAAAAAAATCTTACAGACACCAACCATTTGAACAGTAGTGTATATAAATGTGTGTGTGTTCCCCTTTTGAAATGTGACCTATTCTGCTGACTGTATTGATTTAAAGTGATTGTTTCTCGTATTGATATACTGATATTTTGTGCATCCCTAAATGAAATCTGTAAACCACTGAAGCGTTTGTGAAGGTGTCATAGAAGTGTAGTAACTCATGGTGGTTTTGTTGCAGGTGTGTCAGTGGTGAACAGTATGGTGAGTGCAGATGAAGGCAGAAGTGTCACTGTTCAATGTCTCTACAGTAAGAACCTCAGGTAACCTACATATACATATACATATGTAATTAAAATTTTGTCTATGCCAAACTTTTCGCTGATTCATTTTTTGTTTTTAAATCCTGTGTAACAATCCTGTTTTCACTGCAGGTCCAGTGAGAAGCGGTGGTGTCGCAGTGGGAACTGGAACTCCTGCATGGTGACGGGTTCTGAAGGAACATTCAGCGGTAGAAACGTGTTCATCCACGATGACAAGAACAGCATGTTCACTGTGACACTAACGCAGCTGGAGATGAGAGACTCGGGCTGGTACTGGTGTGGAGCTGGTCAGCAGCATGGGGCTGTTCATGTGTCGGTCACACCACGAGCCACTACACGTACGTCACACACAGCCTATCGCTAACATCACAAACTACATTCTTACAGTTTTTTTGTAGAAACGTGTCTTCCAAACTCGCTGTCACAATGTCAGATGTCAACATGTTTTAAGTGCTGTATGGTTGCTCCCGCATTGCATCACTATGGAAGTTTGTTTGGGAATAGAAAATAATAACTTCATTGTGACTTTTTTATTTCGCAATTATAACTTATGATTTCTTAAAATTATGAGTTTAGATAGAAATTCAGAATTGCAGGACATAAACTCGGAATTGTGAGGAATAACATCAGAATTGCGAGAAATAAACTTGCAGTTGTGAAAAATAAATAAATGTGAGTTCTAATGAACTTATCTCATAATTCTGAGTTCTCGCAGTTCTGAGTTTATAACTCGTAATTGTGAGTTTGTCTCGCAATTTTGACTTAATAGCAATTTCAAGTTTATATTTCACAATTCTGACTTTATTTCTTAAAATTACGAGTTTAGTAAGTGTAGCAATTTAGCTCAAAAGGGAAATATAAATAAGTAATCATAACTTGTTATTATTAATTATAAATATTTGGATCAGTTAATCGAATAACTTGTAGCTGATTTAATATTACAATCAAATAATCTGTTCATCCAATGAACACTTAGTATTGATCGTGTCTTAACTCTCAGAAAGGATATTTTTTTATGGCCACAGAAAATGAACTGTTTCCTTAGCATGTAGCTGTGATAGCATCGTTAAATTGACGTTGATTTACATGCAAGGGACCAGAACCCACTCGTTGTGTGAATGTACACACCGTTTTATTTAACTAAATCACTAACACATAACTATCTAAACAAACACATTCACACAATCCTGCATACATGGGTAAAATGGAAAGTGAAAGTGAATGAAACTGGAAACAGTAACAGGGAATGAAGAAACGAAAAGAGTCATTTAACCATCTAAACAGAACCATTCTGACTTCAAAGCTCCTTGTTAAGAGAGGTCCACCTCTTATAATAAACCTCAGTTTAGTTCATATTTAGTTAATTGTACGATACTTGCATTGCGTTAGCTGTTGAAAAAGCGTCTGGATGCAGTCTCAGGATAAAGTCTTGGTGCTTCTGTGAGTCAATGGAGTTGAAGTTGCAATCAATTTCTTCCGTGTTGAATGAAGACATTTTGATGAAGTTGCGATGTTAGTCTGATTGTTTAAACATAGCTGGCATTAGTCGAGGCCTTCGGGGCCGGGTAAGTCCCACAGAACAACCAGAAGATGCAGAGAAGAAGAAAGTGGGATCTGTGCAATTTAACCTTTGAGGATGGTCTCTCATAGGGGTCATGAGCCTGTGGTAACTTAAGCTTTCGGAGGGAAAGTTTATGATGATTTCTATTCAAGCATGGTAATTTCCATATTTAACTGGATTGGCTGTTGATGCAGAAACTATTAAAGACAACTATTCTTGTAATACTAATATTGTCATGTGGAGTGCCCGCATGAGCCACTGGAGGGCACTCTCTCCCTGTATTATGTTTCACCATGGACTCATTGTGTTTAATTATGTTTCAGTTGTGTTTGATTACCGGTTATTGAGTTCCTTATTTAAGCCTGAGTGATCCCTGTGTCCTTTGCGAAGTCTTGTTACACTGTGAGCGTACATCTCTGAGCATTATTCCCTGTTTTAGTATTCTGTGTTTCCCTGGACTCATGACCCTTGCCTGCTTTCTGGACTGTTTATGAACCTGTGTTGCCTGCCTCGACCTAAGCCTGTTATCGCCACCAGTTACTGGATTGCCCCTTGTTTAACTGTATGCCGGAGTTTATGTCTGCTTGTGTTTAAGTTGAAATAAAGTGCTGCACATGGATCCGACCGCCTCTGTCCGAACGTTACAGAAGACTTTGCCACCACAGGATCCAGCAGACTTTCAGCATCTATCCACCGTGGTCAAGACCCAAGTTTCCATGCTAGCCTCTCATCATTTACAGCTGGCGAGACTAACATCTCTCCTCAAGGAACTAGCAGGCTCTATGCAATCTTTGTCTCCGCAGAGCTCAAGCACAGCCGCTAATCAAGCCCAAGCTCCCGCTGCACCTGTTCCACCACAACCCAGTGTGAGTACTGCATCTAACTATCCCAGTCTGTCACTTTCTGAAAAGTTTAGTGGCTCACCTGTGGCGTGTGAAGGATTCCTTCAGCAGTGCAGCTTGTATATGAATCATCAGCCCCAGTTTTACACCTCGGATGACGACCGTGTTTCCTTCATCTGCTCACTGTTCACTGGAAAGGCTCTGGAGTGGGTAGGCATGTTCTGGGAACCAGGTCATATGTCGTTCCCTTCTTATGACGTGTTTATCGCTCTATTCAGAGAGGCTTTTGAACTCCCCGCAGGAGAAGAGGATCCCGAGGAACTGCTCTTGTCCCTGTGCCGGGGAGGTTCATATGCGGCGGATTTCTCTCACTCATTCCGCACGCCGCTAAAGCCTCATCTCGCCAAACTGTTCGATCCTCCCTTGATGACCGTCAGAGGGGCTTTCAAGTATACCGTTTCTGCCAAACCCACTCATCGTGACGGACCCCTCGAGCCCATATTTCGCACTGGTCCTGTTGAATTTGCTAATCCAGAGACAGCGGAGGTTTCGCCGGCCGAACTGGAGTTTGAGCGCGTGCCAGCCGACTCGAAAAGAATCAAGTACCGAGTCGAGTGAATCAAGTGGGTCAAGCGAGTCAAGTGAACCGAATCCCGAGTCAAGTGAACCGAATCCCGAGTCAAGTGAACCGAATCCCGAGTCAAGTCCTGAGTCAAGTGAATCTAGCCCTGAGTAAAGTGGATCAAGTCCCGAATCAAGTGAATTCAGTGAGGAAAGTGAGTCAAGTTCGGCTGAATCTATGGAGTCAGGTCCAGTTAAGCTAAACGAGTCTGTTCCCCTGGATCCAGAGTTATTAGCTCCAACAGCGCGCCGTCGGAAGAGGAAGAGGACTCGCTCAGCTCGCCAGGCTCCGGTGAGCGTACCTAGACTCCTTGCCCCGCCTCTGCGCCTCGCCCTGCCGGCCCCGCCTCTGTGCCTCACCCTGCCGGCCCCGCCTCTGCTCCTCGCCTGCACCCTTCAAGCTCCGGGAGGCTTCTCTTGAACCCGTTTACAGCCCCGAGGTTCCTCCCGTGGATTTCCCCAAGTGTTTTTTTTTGGGGGGGGGGGGGCAGTAGGTACCCTGAGATGGCCATGGAGGTGGCGCTGACATGGACCTTGTCTGTGCTATCTCCACCTGAGCCTCCTATGCCTCTAGTCTCGTCTGGTCCTGTGCTTCCCATGCAACTGGTCACGTCCAGTCCTGAGTTTGCTCCGCCCTTGTCTCCGTCTAAGTGTGTTCTGTTCTGGTACCCCTCCAAGTGTGCTCAACCCTGGTCTCCTGTCAAGTGTGTTCCACCCTGGTTGCCTACGACGCATGCTTCCCCATGGTCTCTTGGCCTGCTCTGGTTTCCAGGCCCCAGGTTTCTCCATGGGCCTGGCCTCCTGCCTATCCACGGGCCTGGCCCTCCATCCCAGCCCCCGTTGACCTCCCCCCGGAGCTCTTAGGAGCGTCTGGAAGCTGCTCCTTTGAGGGGGGGCTATGTCATGTGGAGTGCCCGCATGAGCCACTGGAGGGCACTCTCTCCCTGTATTATGTTTCACCATGGACTCATTGTGTTTAATTATGTTTCAGTTGTGTTTGATTACCGGTTATTGATTTCCTTATTTAAGCCTGAGTGATCCCTGTGTCCTTTGCAAAGTCTTGTTACACTGTAAGCGTACATCTCTGAGCATTATTCCCTGTTTTAGTATTCTGTATTTCCCTGGACTCTTGACCCTTGCCTGCTTTCTGGACTGTTTATGAACCTGTGCTGCCTGCCTCGACCTAAGCCTGTTATCAACACGAGTTACTGGATTGCCCCTTGTTTAACTGTATGCCGGAGTTTATGTCTGCTTGTGTTTAAGTTGAAATAAAGTGCTGCACATGGATCCAACCGCCTCTGTCCGAACGTTACAAATATGTTGCATAGGTATCAACATATAATATACACGAGCATTTAGATCATCAAAATACAAATTCGTAGATACCTAACATGGTATAGGTCAGGTTACATTAACTGGTGGTTCTATCATAAAGCATGCATAAAACAGTATACAACACAAAAGACACTATAAAGGACAGTAATAATCACACACAATGTTCTGAAGATATGCACGTTCCTTCATAGCGGGTGTTCTATGAATGAATGTGGAAGAGTCCTTTTTTATGGTCATTATGAGTGTTTCAAAAGGGGTATAGAGTAAGAGTTGAGTCTTTCACTTTCTTTTTGGTAAATTGCTTTCATGCCTGGGTGTTAGTTGCTCTCCGGGGGTTGTCCAGAGATACCTTGGGGTCTCATTTTGTTGTTGGTTGAGGGGTTTTAAAGATTGTTAAATATAACAAATAATTATGTCTGATTGGTCCAGCAATTACAGATGAAAAGTCAGAATTGTCTGATTAAAAAGTCACAATTACCTTTTTCACGTGGTGGAAACAGGCTTCCATACATCACTGATCTGAAGTTAAACTCTGCTCAATTTTGTGACATTTGATCTCTGTCCTTGTGCCAGGGGCCACAGTGTCTCCTGTCCAGTATCTGAAGACAACAGTCCGGACTCCATCTGTAATGGGCACAAATGACCCTCACAGGTGACCCCTGTATATTTCCTCATGATTTCACATGAAGGGATAAAAAGCTTTCAGCAATGAGCAATACTGAGATCTGTAACATACACTCTTAAAAATACACTCTTCTCTATTGGCATTGATGGTTCCATGAAGAACCGTTAAAATCCATGGAAATGCTCCAATCCACAGAAATGCTCAATGCTTCTTTACAGTGGAAGAATGTTCTTTCGATTTTTTAAAATGTTCTTCACACTAAGAAAATAATGTTTCTTTTAAGAACTGATCACTGAAAGGTTCTTCTATGGTATTGCTGTGAAAACCCCATTTTGGAATCTTTATTTATAAGAGTGTATGAATGAATATTCTTTTACCATTAGTTGATATTTGGGTAACACTTTATTTTGATGGTTCCTTTTGAACATTCTTTTGACTATAAGTAACTTTGCAACTACATGTCAACTAACTCTCATTAGAGTATTAGACCGTCTGCTTAATATCTGCTAACTCTTTATTGTTCCTCCAACAGACACTCTACTGACTATAAAAAAAAGCACTAAATGGTTTAGCTCCCCAGCGAACTCTTAACGCATTATAGTCCTTCACGTCTATTGCGATCTCAAAATTCTGGCCAGTTGATAATACCTAGAATATCAAAATCGACTGCTGGCGGTAGATCCAGCATGTCCAGCAGCAGATTATAGAAGATTATAATGTGTTATGTGTATGCCAGGTCAAAGAGATGTGTTTTTAGTCTAGATTTAAACTGACAACACATTATAATCTTCTATAATTCAATGTTAGGGTCTATAGATTAGGTCAGCCGGGAACACTTCCCATAAATCCAGATGTACTTGTTACATCATAAGAAGAATGGCGTCTACGCTAATATTAGTCTCTCTGCTTATCCCAATGTTTACCTCAGTCCGCCGGATCCAGGCCGTATCCAGATCTGATGAAGGACCTGCGCCTGGACACGACGACAACGCAGTCCTGAAGTGTCAACTAGTCTCTCACCTGTGAAGGCCTCCTTCCCTTCCCTTTAACTCTGCAAAGATAAAACGCTGTCAAAATAATTCCGGTTCACATGGCTAAATAATTCTGCATTATGCATTTTTAAGGCCAGACAAGTAATTTGTTGAGGTCAATTTGTAAAGAAAGAGCCTGCGCACATATATATTCAAACGCGCATACCTATAGACTAAACACGTAATACGCATGTGCACACATTCTCACAGGTTCGAGTTTTTGAAGTTTGCACAGAGAGAACTTTTTTTTTTTGTTCTCAATTTTTCAAGGCTTGCACCTTGGAACCTGTTTCAAGGTTTGCGTTCTCGAGCCGCCAGGCACTGTTGATGTGCGAATGAGCAGCCGGAGTGCGTTTAAGGGTTTTCTGTTAGAGCGGTGTTGTGTTAGCGGCCCCTAAGTTAATAACTAATGATCTTTGCAGCGGAACGGAAGTGAATCAATCAAAACTAACTTTAGCTGGACAATAACTTTATTCTAGAGCTGCTGTAAAGCCTAAACAATCTCTGTTTCCTATTATCACTGTAAAGCTGCTTTGAAACAATCTATATTGTTAAAAGTGCTATATAAATGAAGGCGACTTGACTTGACTATAAGTAACTTTGCAACTACTTATTCTAACCCTACCAGTCTACTAATAATCTACTTACACTCTAATGAGAGTTAATAGACATTTAGGTGTAACGTTACCTATAGTCAGTAGAATGTGTTAAAGGGACCATCAAAATAAAGTGAACCCGATATTTGACCAGCACTAATATTGGTATTCGACTAACACATCATGTCTGTTTCAGCCGTCCTGTTTGGGAGTCTGTTCTCGTGGTGTGTGGAGTAGTACTTCTGGTCATGACTGTCTCTCTGGCACTTTGGAAGTTGCGGAAACATTATAGTAAGTTTGTGTTTTAAGCGGCCTAAAAAGTTATTGTTACTTACAAACTCGTCTGGAACATTACTCCATTCTGATTTCTAAGCTTAAATGATGTCTCTGGATTTGTAGACTACCTGTTTTCCTTCATTTAACCTCAAACTCAAAAGGTTGTGTTCTCATTTTTCTGTGAATAATGCTTCACAACTATTTTTTTGGTTCATTTTGCAGAGAAAAAGCAGAAGCATCAAAGGACAAATGAAACGAACGATAATTTCACAGTCAGTGCAGTTTATCTCTGTTATCTAACAGTCACATCACCCAATTTACTTTCTTCGTGTATATAACCTTGTCTCTTTGAGGATGATTGGTGCATGTTATTATGGAAACAGAATAAATAAAAATAAAAATGTTGCCACTTTTTATCTCACAACTGTGACTTTTTTTTCCCTCAGAATTGTGAGATATAAACTAGCAATTAAAAAAGGGTAATTGCGATATAAAGCTCTTGTGGTGACCAGTGGATGTTTAATGATGCAAATATTGATGACAAGTTCTTCTGGGTGCGTATTTGATAGTATTCTGCTTGTTTGCAGATGTGTCCATGGAGAGAAGGAGACTATAAGAACACCTCAGTGATTTTCCTGAATGCTCCAGCTCAGCAGGTCCAAATGCTCTAACAGAGGAGCCTCATGATGGGAAACAACTCATGGACATTCTGATGATGGAGAATTTAAAGTGAGCTGATGGACACTATGACTCTAGTCAATGAAAGACCTGCAGAATTGAGAAACTGGGGTTATATTTGACATTTCTTCACATTTAACAGTTAAATGGAGTATAATCTTTCATTTCAGTGCATTTTTCATGTTGTGTATTTCATGTTTATCTGTCTGTAAGTAAAGGTGGATTCGGAAATATCGTAATTACGAGATTCCAACTTCTAAACTCTGAAAGCTTTGACTTGTACCATGTGACTGCTGTACCACCTGACTGCTGCAGTTCATTTTGGCGTTGATAGTGCTGCCATAACGCATAATTCTGAGTCCGAGAACAGCTTTGAGTAGAACATCACGGATTGTCATCTAGTAATTATGGTAAAAACGCAGCTTTTGTACAAGACTTGTTATGAGTGAGTAGTGTAGTGTGGAATGGATGTGTTCTTACTAAGCGCTGTTTATTAAACACAGTGAAGGAAATGTGTGAGACACTTGTGAATGATTTTAGAAGAAGGGACGTACTGAGTGTCTCACTCTTGTTATTTTTGTCTTGTCATGTTTTTTATCTGCAATTTTCCATTATTAAATTCTGTACTGAAAAAGTGCTTTATTCACATTTTTTTTTCAAGCTGTATTAAAATCTTTAATTGAGGTTGTTTGTCACCTGCTGTCTATTCTTTTGCTTACAAGTGTTGACCACAAACAACCCAATTATGGTGTGACCGACTGCAGTAGTTCTATAAGTGTAAAATGAGAACTACAGTAGACAAGGAAACATCGCCACAACTCAGTAATACCAGAAGGAAACGCTTTTATGTCGACTGCATTGCATGTAAAAGTAAATAATTCTTTTTCAAAATTATTTTAGACTTCTTGTCCAGGTGATGCATTTGTGATTTTTGTAACATTTGCAATCAAGCATTATGACATTTTATTGTAAATAAAGTTTTTTGCCACAAGCAACCACAGAGCACGGATGCAGGAAGTGAGTCTAATACAGCTAGAGCTTTAACTCATAGGCAAACCCTCGAGTGATAAGCTGTGTCTGTAGTATTAAGAAAGGGAAAAGAAGACGTATGCAAAGATGATGCAGAGAGAAGAAACATTGCAACTTTTTTCCAGAAGGAATGTCAGCTTGAAGAAGTTCATTGTGTTTTTCCTTTGGTTTATAACAGGCAAGTGTTGAGTTTCTTCATACGGTTAGTTGGCATGTTCTGCTGTATGACATGCTGTACTCCAGCTAAAATTATTTCAAACAGCATTTTGCAATATTTATTTTATTATTACAGACTTTTATTAATAGAGAAGTTAATTTGTCATGCCACTGGACTATTTAAGATTAACCTTAGTGAAGATAAAAAGTGCCTTTGAAAGAAATAGTGACTAGTTAGACAAATACCTTATACATTCATATTGATTTTGATTTGATCTTGATTTAAAAAAAAAAAAGTCCAATTGCATGTTTTGTGTTGCCTATGTATTATTATGTTTAATTGTTTTACTGATACTTAAAAGAAATGGTGTATAGTATGTGCATGTAAATATGATTTTTTTTTGTCATTAACATTGACAAATAAGTCAAACTAAAGTTGATCTTTTCTTCGCGCAGGTCCTGAATGCACAACAGGATCAGTAAACAGAAAGTTAACGGTTCAGACTGGAGGATTTGTCATTATTCCATGTTATTATGACAGGAATTACACACAACACAAGAAATACTGGTGCTTTGATGCAAAATCATCATATAATTACTGCTCTATTCTGGCATATGCTAATGAAACCAAAGGAAACGTGTCTGTAATCGATCATCCAGATCAGAGTTTCTTTACTGTGACTATGAGAAACCTGCAGCTTGAAGACACTGGATCTTACTGGTGTGGTGAGGAGATTAGAGGATTATTTCAAATGGATGAAACAGAGCAGCTTCATCTCACAGTTCAATCAGGTATGAGATGAGTTTCACATTCAGATGAATAATTCTGATCCTGATTCCTAATAAATCACAATGACTCGTGTCTGTGTTCAGCTCCTGATGTGTATGTGAAGAACAGCAGTGTATCTGGACATGAAGGTGATAATGTCAGTGTCCAGTGTTTCTACACTTCTGGATATCAGAATAAACTCAAACAGTGGTGCAGATATAAAGATCAGCGCTGTTACACTGAGAAGAGGACTGACACATCCCAGAAATCATCAGTCCAGATCAGTGATGATGGGAGAAGCTCCTTCACTGTGTTGATGACTGGACTGAGACTCAGTGATTCTGGATGGTACTTCTGCTCTGCTGGAGATCTGCAGGCTCCTGTTCAACTCACTGTCACTGGTAAAACTCATTCACTAATCAAATCTTTATAGGTTTTCCTGCTGGACAATAAAGGGGATAAGGCTAAAAAATGCATCTTTTTCTGTGTTCCGTTCCTGATGTCTCTCTTGAAGATCCACATGTTCCTGTTCTCACCGTCACTGAACCAAAACCAGGTAATGCAGACTCTTACTAATGGTTATGATAAATTCATGATAAATTATTTTATTATTTTATTCTTTGACAGCAGTTGTGACCACAGAAATATTTGAGAGCAACCAGTTAGATAAGCTATTAATATTAATCAGGATTTATATTTTCTGTCATGGCCTGATTATATGATTATAAATGTATTGGTTACACTTTCGATACTCCACTTTAGACATACTAACTTTGCACCTACATTTCAACTAGCAATCATCATTAGAGTGTTATAGACTGTCTGCTTAATATCCGCTAACACTTTATTTTCCCCCAACAGACGTTCTACTGACTATACATATCTTTGCAACTACTTGTCAACTTATTCTTCTCACCCTAACCCTAATCATAACCGTAACCATACAGTCTGCTAATACTATAACTATAAGTTGCAAAGTTACTCATAGTTAGAAGAATGTCTAAAGTGGACTATCGAAATAAGTGTAACCAATTTATTCAAATAACAGTTGAATTCTTTGTATTTATAAACATTTTGTCTATTTTTTTGCATGTGTTGTTGTCTTTTTCCTTTTCCAAAACCAGGTAATATAAGTGCATCAAATAATTAATAAAAATGTGCTCTATTCCCACTTTTTTTAAATTGTTTTTCATTTCTGACAGCAACTGTAAGCACAGACACCGAGAGGAGCACGTTAGTATTAACATGGTTTCATTATTCAAATTGATTGAAATACAGTATGAGCAATGTAAAAAAAAAAAGAAAAAAAGTGACTTAAATCTACATGATGCATCTTGTTTAGCACTTATCTTTAACTTATGTATAAACACTATATGTTTATCTTTGTGCTGTTGTCATATCTTTCTATATCCTCTCTTTCAGATGGGACGTGATGGAGCGTTTCTGTCTGTCACAGAATTAGAGATCAGACTATTCTCCACATTGACCTGAAGGACTTTTGTCTGTCGATAAATAACAGGTTTTGTGAAACTCATTAGATTTGTATTTGTTACTGTCAAGGTTAAGGTTAGCAGTTAGAAGACTTTAGTTCTGCAGTAGGAAGTCCTCATTGCAGCATATTTTGGCCAGGATTATGCTGCAATGAGGACTTCCAACTGCAGAACTAAAGAACCCCCCCCCACACACACACACACACACACACACACACACGCGCGCACAGACAGGAAGTGATGGTCTGATTGACACATAAAGTGGCCAACCACAGTTCAGTTTGTTTTTAAGTGTCATTTGGGGGGGGGGGGGGGGGGGGGTATCATAAACCAGTTACTGCAATAATTAAATAGTGGCATGAAAGACTATAGAAAATAATAAAGCAGTTTATAATAAGTTAATAATAATGCAGTTTCTAGTTTACTGACTCCAACTAAACTCTGGTGACAGGACTCCAAATGAACACAGTATGAATTTTGTATGTTAATCTTGAGAGATGTTTAGCAACCAGTGTAACTGCAAAATGTGTATGTTTCTGTCTATATATCTGCCCAACTAACAGAGAATGTTCCCACAACTTTCACATTTTGTAAATGTTAAAATAAAATCGTCTTTAAATAACTTTTATAAAATGGTCTTTTAACATTATTTGATATGCATTCTCATGATGTTGAGAAAAAACTTCCATAGACGTTCCTGGAACGTCTTCATGATATTTTTTTTATTTGAACGTTCCCATAACAGTGAGAGAACGTTTTGAGAACGATTTTCAGAACATCCGTATGATGTTATTTGTACTTGATGAATTTTTGCATATAATGCTGACAGAAAATGTCCTTGGAACAACATTCTTGCAATGTCCTTATAATGTTATTGATATTTGATGAATCGTAATGTTAATATTCTTAAAATTTTCAATGTCAATATTATGTTTTAAGTAAAATAAGGTTAAGAGAATGTTGTACTAACATTATTGTAACCTTTTAAATAATTTTCCAATCACACAGAATGATTTTAGAAATATTGCAAATCACTGTTCCCACAAAGTTTTCAGAACATAAATCCGTCAGCTGGTGATTCCTGTGTATTGGAGACACTGTATTTCTTCCCGCTAAAATTGTACTCTTTCCTGTCAATTCTCCTATAAATCCCAATGTCAGTTACATCTGTAATGGTCACAAGTAGAACTGGATGAAATGTCAGTATTTGGAGATTTAATTGTCATTAGTTCATGTTGTGTTTGGTTAATCGATCATCATGTGTTACACTCATATCTCTCATTTTGGGTCTTAAATCTGCAAGATAAACTGGGTTGTGTAGCATCATGAAAGTTAATATGCACAGACATAAGCAAAACTACACAAATTAGACTTTTAGTTGATGAGACTTTTAATACCTGCAAAAGATGCATTACTACCTGTGACATAGACATGCATGCCAATAAAAAAATAAAAATAAAAATAAAAGATTTTAGCTTGGTAACCCTTTACAGTAACATTCAGTTCATTACAATTAGTTTTGCATTACTGCTAGAGTGATTTTTTTAAATGTATTGTTTGTTTTTTACTTATTAAGGTTTATTTTATAAATATAAATTTGTTCGTAGTTAATTCATTTTTGTTTGTAATAAATTAATGTTTGTGTATTAGTGTATGCAGAAATTAATATCAATCTAAACGTTAAAACAGTGTTGTTCATTCTTAGAAACCTGAAGTATTAACTATCACAAATTGAAACTTTGATACTTTTGAAAACTGATACTGAACACCCATCAAACAATGGAAGAAATATTGATTGCACTGTATTTTATGTACAGTCTGTTCACCCCTTATCCACGTAGTCCAAGATATTTAAGGGCATTTCCTCCTCCGTCTATGATAACATGAGCACAGAAAGCAGAAGCTGAGCAGTTGAGCTGCTGAATTCGCAGTGAAAACCTCATACAGGACACATAAGCAGGAGCAATCGCAATGACCGCGTACGAGAAGGCAAAAATATTCTACATTTCATTTGGGTTTTGGCTCACTTTAGGTGAATATTTAGTGTTGTTCTGTTTTTGTTTAGTGATATTTATTGTAAATCCTGGATATTATAACGGTTTGTGTGTTTATTTAGGTGTTGAATGCTTCAGCGATGAGTTAAATTATGTTTTAACTATTAAGCCTGGAGGATCTGTCACCATCCCATGTCATTATGATGAGAAAAACCCACCGCAGAAGAAATACTGGCACTCTTATACAAATACTGATCAATCTTATACATACACAAACACAACAGAGGAGAATCTGTCAGTAATTGATCATCCTGATCAGAGTCTCTTTACTCTGACTATGAGAAACCTGCAGAGCAAACATACTGGACACTATTATTGTGTTGTGGAGACTGATGGACAGCGGAGTGTTAGATATAATCTTTATATCCAGGTTCAGTCTGGTATGAGATTTTTATAATGGTTTTTAATCACATTCTAATGAATAATTCTCTGACTTCACACACATGTATTTTATAATCTTTTATAATCAGATGTCTTGTGTCTGTGTGTTCAGCTCCTGGTGTGTATGTGAAGAGCAGCAGTGTATCTGGACATGAAGGTGATAATGTCAGTGTCCAGTGTTTCTACACTTCTGGATATCAGAATAAACTCAAACAGTGGTGCAGATATAAAGATCAGAGCTGTTACACTGAGAAGAGGACTGACACATCCCAGAATCCATCAGTCCAGATCAGTGATGATGGGAGAAGCTCCTTCACTGTGTTGATGACTGGACTGAGACTCAGTGATTCTGGATGGTACTTCTGCTCTGCTGGAGAGGCACTGAATCCTGTTCATCCCACTGTAACCGAGGCAGAACCAGGTAAAACATATTTAATACTGTATTTAAATGCTAAAAATGTAAAACTCAATCCATAATTATTACAATACTTTACAATACAAAATAAAACTTTTATTTTGACAGTAAGTGTGATCACAGACACCGGCACTGAGAAGGACAAGTAAGTAACAAATTCTCATTATTGTGGCTTATTCTTTAGCAATATCTATACTTCACGTGTCTATAACGTTACATAATATTTTTTTTTTCCAATATTCCTTCTGAAAAAAAATGTGAATACTAATATTTTCTGTAATGTGAGGGCTTAAATGTGTCCAAGTTAATGTGACAGAAACATATTCAGTTGCCTCTTGATAGTGTGCTACTGTCTTTTATCTTTCAGATGGCATTTCTGTCTGTCACAGAACTAGAGTTTTCTCCACATTGAGCTGAAAGAAAACTTTTGCTTTACACATTCAGATGAAAGGTCTGTGTGTAGAATGTATTAGATGTCTACATTTGCTAAATGCCTATGTCTGCAATGTATTTTTTTTTCTCAGCATTTTTCTTCAAATGTATTTTATTTTTTTATTTTTTTTTATTTTTGATGTAGCCATTTTTTATATCAATATGATGTACTGACCTCACGCAATAATGTAATTTTATCCAGTGAAAGTATTTGCATATGTCATCATGTTAACTAACCAACAACATACAGATAAAAGAGATTTGGGTTTAAATTCAAAGGCATCAGAGCTTATAAATGAAAAATATTGCATATGGAATATATATATATATATATATATATATATATATATATATATATATATATATATGTAGAGAGAAACTATAACTTTTAAATGCATATATCTTCCAAATGTGAATTGGTTTGCATTAATTTGAACATACTTAAAAATAAAACATATTCACCAAAAAAATAATTAAATGCCCAATCTTCTCAGCTAATAATGAATATTTTTATGCCACGTATCATGTCATCTGCCTATACAAGTCTTGTTGGATGTGTTCCCACTCATGGACGGTTATTCTCAACTAACATTGCAGACAATGTGTGAAATATGTGTGAACGTTTACAATAACAGAAGCACTGAGAATACCCTTGTTTCTCCTTTTACCCAATCTGAGGCTGTGTCGTCATGCATTTGATTAGCATACAAAAATGATAAAAGCATTTTTCCATTAATAACTTCTATACAGAAAAGTGCTCCATTTATACTTTCACATCTTGTTTTCAAGTCATATTAAATTCTGTTGATAGGTTTTTTTTTTTTTTTTTTTTTTTTTGCTTAAATGTGTTGACCCAACCACAAAACAGACTAAAAATAGCCAGTTTCTGATGTGACACCTATAATTGCAAAAAGAGAACTAGAGAAGGAAGCATGTGAATCCCGGAGCGGAAACGCTTTGACATTCACTGTATTGCACATAAATACTTCTCATTTTGTTTGACTCTCTTCTATGATGACTTTAGTCTTTATGCACATCTCCTTGAGTGAGAATCTGTTTCTATAGTATTAACCTAAAAATTTAAACTTGCATGGAAATGATGATGATAAAGAAAGAAGAAACATTGCAACTTTTCGACAGACCGACAGTCAGTTTGAAGAAGTTCATTGTATTTTTCCTTTGGCTCATAACAGGCAAGTGTTCTCTATTTGCTTACAATTAATTTTACACATACAAGTTTACATATCCTGCTGTATGACATGCATTTTGCTAATTCTTTTATACATTTACTGATAAATTAAAGTCAAACTAAAGTTGATCTTTTCTTTGCGCAGGTCCTGAATGCACAACAGGATCAGTAAACAGAAAGTTAACGGTTCAGACTGGAGGATCTGTCATTATTCCATGTTATTATGACAGGAAATACACAGAACACAAGAAAAACTGGTGCTTTGATGCAAAATCAGCATATAATTACTGCTCTATTCTGGCATATGCTAATGAAACCAAAGGAAACGTGTCTGTAATCGATCATCCAGATCAGAGTTTCTTTACTGTGACTATGAGAAACCTGCAGCTTGAAGACACTGGATCTTACTGGTGTGGTGAGGAGATTAGAGGATTATTTCAAATGGATGAAACAGAGCAGCTTCATCTCACAGTTCAATCAGGTATGAGATGAGTTTCACATTCAGATGAATAATTCTGATCCTTATTCCTGATAAATCACAATGACTCGTGTCTGTGTTCAGCTCCTGATGTGTCTGTGATGAACAGCAGTGTATCTGGACATGAAGGTGATAATGTCAGTGTCCAGTGTTTCTACACTTCTGGATATCAGAATAAACTCAAACAGTGGTGCAGATATAAAGATCAGCGCTGTTACACTGAGAAGAGGACTGACACATCCCAGAATTCATCAGTCCAGATCAGTGATGATGGGAGAAGCTCCTTCACTGTGTTGATGACTGGACTGAGACTCAGTGATTCTGGATGGTACTTCTGCTCTGCTGGAGATCTGCAGGCTTCTGTTCAACTCGCGATCACTGGTAAAAACCCATTCACTACTTAGACCTACACAGGAGTTCATGATAGTAAAAAACAACAACAAAAATGTAGGTTTGATATTTTTTCATAGGGAATTGATTGTATGCTTGTGGTTTGCTATTGGTGGATCTGATGTGAGTGACAGGTTGCCCCACCCATCAGAGAAGAGATGTTGCTGCAAGAGGGAGATGAAAGTTATTTTCATTCAAGATTATGAGGCACATGAATAAAAAATTAAATGATGTGCACAGATAAATCATTTATAAACAAAAATGCTGCAATATTCCATAAAAAAAAAAGAATTGTGTATTTTGTTTTTGTAGTGATTTTAAAATCTTATTGGTGGTGACAAATGTATTATATATATTTTCCGCATTTTTATTCAACAGCAGCTGTGACTACAGAAGAACTTGACGAAAAGTGGTTAGTAGCTAATTAATCAATCTTAAATATTGCTAAAATATTAAAGTCGTCCTGTAATCAATAATTTTATCTCTTAAAACTCATCTTTAATATTTTTTTTCCTTGAAAACTAAATTCTTCATGCCTTCAAATAGCTTGAATGTAACTCTACACCCTTGCCTCATTTAGTATATGCGGTTCTATGAATATGCAAATGAGTACCAGCTCAGAGATCCACTCGTTTGACGATCACAAGTTGATCTGATTGGTTACAAGGTAGTTTGTGACGTCAGAAACACCAGCGATTTCAAAGCGTGTTTTTGAGACTGTCTTTGGTTCACTGCAGTTTTAAGGAGAAAATACTCAGCAATGGTGCTGACTTATGAATTTACACATGGTTTGTCTTAAAGCATATTAAAAACACCACATAGACATATAAACAACATTAAAAACTTGATTTTAATCACAGGGGGACTTTAAGATTGATATTTTGTATCATGGACATAATACAATGCTTATTTTACGAGTATTTAATGTTCTTTCTTAACATTTTGTCAGTTTCTCTGTGTGGTCTTTTTCCTTTCATTTTCTAGTCAGAACTGATCGAGTTAATTATTGAAGTATATATTATTTCTCTCTCTTCTTTATAGCAACAACAATTCAACAGCAAGCAGTGAAGAGCAGCAGAATAAGTATTAATGCTCAAATACTGTAGATTAAAATCCTGCAAACAGAAAATAACTTTTAAGTAACCAGATTGTATGCAATTGTTATTGTAAGTTTTGTTTTTAAGGTTATTTGTATGCAACATGATTTCATTTTATGACTGTAACTGGTGTATACAGTAAAACGGCAACTGCATCAGTGAGGCCATCTTCCTCTTTTTCATGTGTCTATTTTAGTTTTGCAATACGGCGCTTGTGAAATGGTTTAAAACTACAACTTAATGGTTGTTAAAGGGGGGGTGAAATGCTATTTCATGCATACTGAGTTTTTTACACTGTTAAAGAGTTGGATTCCCATGCTAAACATGGACAAAGTTTAAAAAATTAAATTGTACGTTAAACTTAAATTGGAAAGTTTTTTTCGAGTATGGGTCTTCGTGACGTCAGCTGGGGCGGAATTTCCTTATATGGGTCCTAAGGGCACTTCTCCGCGGGCGCGCGCGCACTCGTAGACCAGACAGAGAGAGAAGAGAACGAAAGCAGTACGCCCATCAAAGCGCTCTGCTCAGCTTTTGGAAGTCAATGTCACCAAAGAAGTGGGTTTTTAGTTGCCAGGGCAAGACAACCCTGCACAGATTCGTAAAGAACCCAGCGCAAAGGGACCAGTGGATGGAGTTTGTTTTTTCAGAGACTGTTTGTTTTTGTGCAAGACTGTTTGTTCCCTGCATTTCGACGATGATTGTTTTATAAACAAAGCCCAGACCGACGGATTTGCAGATCGTCTAATGCTTAAGGATGGAGCAGTCACAATGATAAAGGTTCGCGGTCGCAGGCGGTGAGTAAAACTGCTTCAAATGTCTCTGTGTGTTGTTAGCTCGGCACATTAGCACAGCTTTAGCTTCGCCCACAGGGCCCGCCTCCAGACGCTCGGTTTTTTCCGGAAAGACTCGGTACAGCCTATCTTTCTTTTATAAATATAATAAAACTAAAGACTTTTTGGAGATATGAAGGATGCAATACTACTCTATAGGTACTCAAGATTAACAGGAGATTGAGTGAAAATGAGCATTTCACCCCCCCTTTAAAAGGATAGTTCATCCAAAAATAAAAATTCTGTCAATATTTACTTCCAAACCTGTATGAATTTCTTTCTTTTGCTGAACACAAATATGGACCCCATTGACTTCAACAGTATTCTTTTCTTCCATACTATGGAAGTCAACGGGGTCCATCAACTGTTTGGTTACCCATATTTTTCAAAATATCTTCGTTTGTGTTCAGCAGAAGAAAGAAATTCATACAGGTTTGGAACAACTTGAGGGTGAGAAAATTATGACATAATTTTCATTTTTGGGTGAACTGTCACTTTAAGAGAAATTAAACAGCTCAATTCATTACAGACATTTAATTAAAGATATACTGAAGCAAATAATGTAAATCAGAAGTAAAAAACATGTTAAATCAATTTAAACCAACAATAACTCCAGCCTTTTAACTACATATCAAATGTGATCTCAGCAGAACAGATGCCACAATCACATAAATGTAATCTGATGAGGTAATATTTGGTAACACTTTATATTACGACCCGCAAACAACTGCGTAAGTAAACCGAAATTACGGTGTACGTTTCTGTAATTATAGTGTACTTCCGAGTAGGTATAAGGGAACAATATGTTAAGTTTTGGGTAATAAAGGGGTACAACCAGATATACAAGCAAATTATTTATAATGTAATTATTTTAAAACTAACAGGTACCTATTCTGTATATATTCCAGGCAAAAATTGTACGTCTGTTGTATATAAAAGTTTTTATCACATTTCTGGAAAAATATGTTCTTGTGCAATGTAGTTACAGGGTAATTTTGACATCTGTGGGTTGTAAATTAAATATATATATATATATATATATATATACTGTATATATGGCTGTATGTAAGCACAGTATGATAAAAATTTAATCTGAAACAATTTTATAAACAGCTGATTTCGAAAAACATTGGCAATGCTATTTATTGGCTTTTCTTACTAAACTACTTAACGTTTAGCCAAAAAAAAAAAAAAAATTCTGCTATGACTTTAAATTAGAACGTACCATGTAGTACTTACCTTATCACATTGTATTGCAATGACACTTATATGTCAGGGCAAATATACTGTGTAATTAAAAGTTTATTTTTTTATAAGAGTAGCCTACCTTTCTCTGTAATTACTGTGCAAATAGTGTTGTTTCGTATTGTTACATAGTAAGTAGTGTTTGTTACCCGTTTCAACTGTGTAGTTACAGGGTAAGTGTAACTCCTGCGGGCTGTAAATTAAAGTGGTGCTTGTTACCCCCTTGTTCTGTGTAGTTACAGGGTAAGTGCAACTCCTGCGGGCTGTAAATTAAAGTGGCGCTTGTTACCCCCTTGTTCTGTGTAGTTACAGGGTAAGTGTAACTCCTGCGGGCTGTAAATTAAAGTGGCGCTTGTTACCCCCTTGTTCTGTGTAGTTACAGGGTAAGTGTAACTCCTGCGGGCTGTAAATTAAAGTGGCGCTTTTTACCCCCTTGTTCTGTGTAGTTACAGGGTAAGTGCAACTCCTGCGGGCTGTAAATTAAAGTGGTGCTTGTTACCCCCTTGTTCTGTGTAGTTACAGGGTAAGTGCAACTCCTGCGGGCTGTAAATTAAAGTGGCGCTTGTTACCCCCTTGTTCTGTGTAGTTACAGGATAAGTGTAACTCCTGCGGGCTGTAAATTAAAGTGGCGCTTGTTACCCCCTTGTTCTGTGTAGTTACAGGGTAAGTGTAACTCCTGCGGGCTGTAAATTAAAGTGGCGCTTGTTACCCCCTTGTTCTGTGTAGTTACAGGGTAAGTGTAACTCCTGCGGGCTGTAAATTAAAGTGGCGCTTGTTTCCCCCTTGTTCTGTGTAGTTACAGGGTAAGTGCAACTCCTGCGGGCTGTAAATTAAAGTGGTGCTTGTTACCCCCTTGTTCTGTGTAGTTACAGGGTAAGTGTAACTCCTGCGGGCTGTAAATTAAAGTGGTGCTTGTTACCCCCTTGTTCTGTGTAGTTACAGGGTAAGTGCAACTCCTGCGGGCTGTAAATTAAAGTGGCGCTTGTTACCCCCTTGTTCTGTGTAGTTACAGGATAAGTGCAACTCCTGCGGGCTGTAAATTAAAGTGGTGCTTGTTACCCCCTTGTTCTGTGTAGTTACAGGGTAAGTGCAACTCCTGCGGGCTGTAAATTAAAGTGGTGCTTGTTACCCCCTTGTTCTGTGTAGTTACAGGGTAAGTGTAACTCCTGCGGGCTGTAAATTAAAGTGGCGCTTGTTTCCCCCTTGTTCTGTGTAGTTACAGGGTAAGTGTAACTCCTGCGGGCTGTAAATTAAAGTGGTGCTTGTTACCCCCTTGTTCTGTGTAGTTACAGGGTAAGTGCAACTCCTGCGGGCTGTAAATTAAAGTGGCGCTTGTTACCCCCTTGTTCTGTGTAGTTACAGGGTAAGTGCAACTCCTGCGGGCTGTAAATTAAAGTGGCGCTTGTTTCCCCCTTGTTCTGTGTAGTTACAGGATAAGTGTAACTCCTGCGGGCTGTAAATTAAAGTGGCGCTTGTTTCCCCCTTGTTCTGTGTAGTTACAGGATAAGTGTAACTCCTGCGGGCTGTAAATTAAAGTGGCGCTTGTTACCCCCTTGTTCTGTGTAGTTACAGGGTAAGTGTAACTCCTGTGGGCTGTAAATTAAAGTGGCGCTTGTTTCCCCCTTGTTCTGTGTAGTTACAGGGTAAGTGCAACTCCTGTGGGCTGTAAATTAAAGTGGCGCTTGTTACCCCCTTGTTCTGTGTATTTACAGGGTAAGTGTAACTCCTGCGAGCTGTAAATTAAAGTGGCGCTTGTTACCCCCTTGTTCTGTGTAGTTACAGGGTAAGTGCAACTCCTGCGGGCTGTAAATTAAAGTGGCGCTTGTTTCCCCCTTGTTCTGTGTATTTACAGGGTAAGTGCAACTCCTGTGGGCTGTAAATTAAAGTGGCGCTTGTTACCCCCTTGTTCTGTGTATTTACAGGGTAAGTGTAACTCCTGCGAGCTGTAAATTAAAGTGGCGCTTGTTACCCCCTTGTTCTGTGTAGTTACAGGGTAAGTGTAACTCCTGTGGGCTGTAAATTAAAGTGGCGCTTGTTTCCCCCTTGTTCTGTGTAGTTACAGGATAAGTGTAACTCCTGCGGGCTGTAAATTAAAGTGGCGCTTGTTTCCCCCTTGTTCTGTGTAGTTACAGGATAAGTGTAACTCCTGCGGGCTGTAAATTAAAGTGGCGCTTGTTACCCCCTTGTTCTGTGTAGTTACAGGGTAAGTGTAACTCCTGTGGGCTGTAAATTAAAGTGGCGCTTGTTTCCCCCTTGTTCTGTGTAGTTACAGGGTAAGTGCAACTCCTGTGGGCTGTAAATTAAAGTGGCGCTTGTTACCCCCTTGTTCTGTGTAGTTACAGGGTAAGTGCAACTCCTGCGGGCTGTAAATTAAAGTGGCGCTTGTTTCCCCCTTGTTCTGTGTATTTACAGGGTAAGTGCAACTCCTGCGGGCTGTAAATTAAAGTGGTGCTTGTTACCCCCTTGTTCTGTGTAGTTACAGGGTAAGTGTAACTCCTGCGGGCTGTAAATTAAAGTGGCGCTTGTTACCCCCTTGTTCTGTGTAGTTACAGGGTAAGTGCAACTCCTGCGGGCTGTCAATTAAAGTGGCGCTTGTTACCCCCTTGTTCTGTGTAGTTACAGGGTAAGTTTAACTCCTGCGGGCTGTAAATTAAAGTGGCGCTTGTTACCCCCTTGTTCTGTGTAGTTACAGGGTAAGTGTAACTCCTGCGGGCTGTAAATTAAAGTGGCGCTTGTTTCCCCCTTGTTCTGTGTAGTTACAGGGTAAGTGCAACTCCTGCGGGCTGTCAATTAAAGTGGCGCTTGTTACCCCCTTGTTCTGTGTAGTTACAGGGTAAGTTTAACTCCTGCGGGCTGTAAATTAAAGTGGCGCTTGTTACCCCCTTGTTCTGTGTAGTTACAGGGTAAGTGTAACTCCTGTGGGCTGTAAATTAAAGTGGCGCTTGTTTCCCCCTTGTTCTGTGTAGTTACAGGGTAAGTGCAACTCCTGCGGGCTGTAAATTAAAGTGGTGCTTGTTACCCCCTTGTTCTGTGTAGTTACAGGGTAAGTGTAACTCCTGTGGGCTGTAAATTAAAGTGGCGCTTGTTTCCCCCTTGTTCTGTGTAGTTACAGGGTAAGTGCAACTCCTGTGGGCTGTAAATTAAAGTGGTGCTTGTTACCCCCTTGTTCTGTGTATTTACAGGGTAAGTGTAACTCCTGCGAGCTGTAAATTAAAGTGGCGCTTGTTACCCCCTTGTTCTGTGTAGTTACAGGGTAAGTGCAACTCCTGCGGGCTGTAAATTAAAGTGGCGCTTGTTTCCCCCTTGTTCTGTGTAGTTACAGGGTAAGTGCAACTCCTGTGGGCTGTAAATTAAAGTGGTGCTTGTTACCCCCTTGTTCTGTGTATTTACAGGGTAAGTGTAACTCCTGCGGGCTGTAAATTAAAGTGGTGCTTGTTACCCCCTTGTTCTGTGTAGTTACAGGGTAAGTGTAACTCCTGCGGGCTGTAAATTAAAGTGGCGCTTGTTACCCCCTTGTTCTGTGTAGTTACAGGGTAAGTGCAACTCCTGTGGGCTGTAAATTAAAGTGGCGCTTGTTACCCCCTTGTTCTGTGTAGTTACAGGGTAAGTGTAACTCCTGCGGGCTGTAAATTAAAGTGGCGCTTGTTACCCCCTTGTTCTGTGTAGTTACAGGGTAAGTGCAACTCCTGCGGGCTGTCAATTAAAGTGGCGCTTGTTTCCCCCTTGTTCTGTGTAGTTACAGGGTAAGTTTAACTCCTGCGGGCTGTAAATTAAAGTGGCGCTTGTTACCCCCTTGTTCTGTGTAGTTACAGGGTAAGTGTAACTCCTGCGGGCTGTAAATTAAAGTGGCGCTTGTTACCCCCTTGTTCTGTGTAGTTACAGGGTAAGTGTAACTCCTGTGGGCTGTAAATTAAAGTGGCGCTTGTTACCCCCTTGTTCTGTGTAGTTACAGGGTAAGTTTAACTCCTGCGGGCTGTAAATTAAAGTGGCGCTTGTTACCCCCTTGTTCTGTGTAGTTACAGGGTAAGTGCAACTCCTGCGGGCTGTAAATTAGTGGTGCTTGTTACCCCCTTGTTCTGTGTAGTTACAGGGTAAGTGCAGTAAATATACAATAAAGGATCCAATTTAATTTCTGACTTTTATTTTACAAAAACATTTCAAAACACTTTTTCATCTTAATAAAACATTATCTTTTTACAGTATACTCAAACAACAAAGTAACACATTATACCCCCCCCCCTTTTTTATTTGCTTCTCTTGCTTTTCTTCTTCTTTCTTTTCTTGCTCTTCTTTTTCTTAACTTCCACTGGGGACTCTGAAGTTGAGGAGTTGATGGAGTCCCATTGGTCTTGCTGCACTGCAAAAATATGAATATATTATATATATACATGCTCTTTGCAAGCTACACCTTCAATTTTAAGTTGTCGAACAATCCTCCACTCTAAAACATTTTGTGCCACCACTACTGATGTCGCAATTTTTCATACTTTCATAAAATCATGCAACATACTCTACCTTGTCTGTGGACATCGTTATTTAAAACTGTAATTTTGAAGAAAACACATTTTGGTGAAGTTTGAGGCAGATCATGGGGGGGTTGTGATATTTTATAGTGATAATGACTGTAGTGCAGCAGAAAATGTTTTTAAAAAAGGCATAGTTGTTCTGACAGCAACAAAAAAAACAAAAAAGCATGAAACACAAACATGAGGGCTGTGGCACTATAGGAACAGCATATCTTTGTGTCATTGCAGATGGGACAGCAGACTTCATCTTTTCAATTTCCTTTTTCAAAAAATCACACTCATCTTTGAGCAAGGTGATCTCTGCTTTAAGAGTGATAATCTTATCTTTGAAAGAAAGAAAGAAAGGTTAGACGTTTAAATTTTACTCCTGCCCTACTCCAGGGCTTATACTTGTGACCACTTTCCTATTTTTTAAAACATCAAATTTAAGAACTAAACATCACTGGTACTGTACATTATAAATGCACTTGTTAAAGGATTAGTTCACCCCAAAATGAAAATTTACAACGGACTTCATTGGTCACCATCGTTAAGTCCAAATCAATGCAGTTTCAAAAGTCTTTTAAGTGTTTAAAAGGGCTGTACGCGATCACAGCTGAAGAAGAGGTTGTTATCTAGCGAAACGATAGGTCATTTAAAAAAAAGAAATATATAATTTATAGACTTTTTACCTTCAATAGTTCGGATTGAGCTGATCAACAAACGGACAGGGAACTAAGTTACGTCATCACGTTGAAAGGTCACGCCTGCGCCGGCAATACTATTTGAACTACTATTCATATTCATCAGAATGTTATTCATATACTATTCATATTCACTGAATACTATTTCTATATATATAATCGCAAACAATACTATTTGAATTATCATCCTACGTACGGTCGCATTGTAAACAGTGGGGCGGTACTTCGGCCGGCGCAGGCGTGACCTTTCAACGTGATGACGTAGTTCCCTGTCCGTTTGTTGATCAGCTCAATCCGAAATATTGAACTATTGCCACAGCCCTCAGGTTTGTGTTTCATGCTTTTTTTTTTTTTTTTTTTGCTGTCAGAACAACTATGCCTTTTTAAAAAACATTTTCTGCTGCACTACAGTCATTATCACTATAAAATATCACAACCCCACCATGATCTGCCTCAAACTTCACCAAACTGTGTTTTCTTCAAAATTACAGTTACTACAGTAATATCAGGTGGCACAAAATGTTTAGAGTGGAGGATTGTTCGACAACGTAAAATTGAAGGTGTAGTTTGCTAAGAGCATGTATATACTGTATATTCATATTTTTGCAGTGCAGCAAGACCAATGGGACTCCATCAACTCCTTAACTTCAGAGTCCCCAGTGGAAGTTAAGAAAAAGAAGAGCAAGAGAGCAAGAAAAGAAAGAAGAAGAAAAGCAAGAGATGCAAATAAAAGGGGGGGGGGGATAATGTGTTACTTTGTTGTTTGAGTATACTGTAGAAAAGATAATGTTTTATTAAGATGAAAAAGTTTTGACATTTTTTTGTAAAATAAAAGTCAGAAATTAAATTGGATCCTTTATTGTATATTTACTGCACTTACCCTGTAACTACACAGAACAAGGGGGTAACAAGCACCACTAATTTACAGCCCGCAGGAGTTACACTTACCCTGTAACTACACAGAACAAGGGGGTAACAAGCACCACTAATTTACAGCCCGCAGGAGTTGCACTTATCCTGTAACTACACAGAACAAGGGGGTAACAAGCGCCACTTTAATTTACAGCCCGCAGGAGTTACACTTACCCTGTAACTACACAGAACAAGGGGGTAACAAGCACCACTAATTTACAGCCCGCAGGAGTTACACTTATCCTGTAACTACACAGAACAAGGGGGTAACAAGCGCCACTTTAATTTACAGCCCGCAGGAGTTGCACTTACCCTGTAACTACACAGAACAAGGGGGTAACAAGCGCCACTTTAATTTACAGCCCGCAGGAGTTGCACTTACCCTGTAACTACACAGAACAAGGGGGTAACAAGCGCCACTTTAATTTACAGCCCGCAGGAGTTACACTTACCCTGTAACTACACAGAACAAGGGGGTAACAAGCACCACTAATTTACAGCCCGCAGGAGTTACACTTACCCTGTAACTACACAGAACAAGGGGGTAACAAGCACCACTAATTTACAGCCCGCAGGAGTTGCACTTATCCTGTAACTACACAGAACAAGGGGGTAACAAGCGCCACTTTAATTTACAGCCCGCAGGAGTTACACTTACCCTGTAACTACACAGAACAAGGGGGTAACAAGCACCACTAATTTACAGCCCGCAGGAGTTACACTTATCCTGTAACTACACAGAACAAGGGGGTAACAAGCGCCACTTTAATTTACAGCCCGCAGGAGTTGCACTTACCCTGTAACTACACAGAACAAGGGGGTAACAAGCGCCACTTTAATTTACAGCCCGCAGGAGTTGCACTTACCCTGTAACTACACAGAACAAGGGGGTAACAAGCGCCACTTTAATTTACAGCCCACAGGAGTTACACTTACCCTGTAACTACACAGAACAAGGGGGAAACAAGCGCCACTTTAATTTACAGCCCGCAGGAGTTACACTTACCCTGTAACTACACAGAACAAGGGGGTAACAAGCGCCACTTTAATTTACAGCCCACAGGAGTTACACTTACCCTGTAACTACACAGAACAAGGGGGTAACAAGCGCCACTTTAATTTACAGCCCGCAGGAGTTGCACTTACCCTGTAACTACACAGAACAAGGGGGAAACAAGCGCCACTTTAATTTACAGCCCGCAGGAGTTACACTTACCCTGTAACTACACAGAACAAGGGGGTAACAAGCGCCACTTTAATTTACAGCCCACAGGAGTTGCACTTACCCTGTAACTACACAGAACAAGGGGGTAACAAGCGCCACTTTAATTTACAGCCCACAGGAGTTACACTTACCCTGTAACAACACAGAACAAGGGGGTAACAAGCGCCACTTTAATTTACAGCCCACAGGAGTTACACTTACCCTGTAACTACACAGAACAAGGGGGTAACAAGCACCACTTTAATTTACAGCCCACAGGAGTTACACTTACCCTGTTACTACACAGAACAAGGGGGTAACAAGCGCCACTTTAATTTACAGCCCGCAGGAGTTGCACTTACCCTGTAACTACACAGAACAAGGGGGTAACAAGCACCACTAATTTACAGCCCGCAGGAGTTGCACTTACCCTGTAACTACACAGAACAAGGGGGTAACAAGCACCACTAATTTACAGCCCGCAGGAGTTACACTTACCCTGTAACTACACAGAACAAGGGGGTAACAAGCGCCACTTTAATTTACAGCCCACAGGAGTTACACTTACCCTGTAACTACACAGAACAAGGGGGTAACAAGCGCCACTTTAATTTACAGCCCGCAGGAGTTGCACTTATCCTGTAACTACACAGAACAAGGGGGTAACAAGCGCCACTTTAATTTACAGCCCGCAGGAGTTGCACTTACCCTGTAACTACACAGAACAAGGGGGTAACAAGCGCCACTTTAATTTACAGCCCGCAGGAGTTGCACTTACCCTGTAACTACACAGAACAAGGGGGTAACAAGCGCCACTTTAATTTACAGCCCGCAGGAGTTGCACTTACCCTGTAACTACACAGAACAAGGGGGTAACAAGCGCCACTTTAATTTACAGCCCGCAGGAGTTGCACTTACCCTGTAACTACACAGAACAAGGGGGAAACAAGCACCACTAATTTACAGCCCGCAGGAGTTGCACTTACCCTGTAACTACACAGAACAAGGGGGTAACAAGCGCCACTTTAATTTACAGCCCGCAGGAGTTGCACTTACCCTGTAACTACACAGAACAAGGGGGTAACAAGCGCCACTTTAATTTACAGCCCGCAGGAGTTACACTTACCCTGTAACTACACAGAACAAGGGGGTAACAAGCGCCACTTTAATTTACAGCCCGCAGGAGTTGCACTTACCCTGTAACTACACAGAACAAGGGGGTAACAAGCGCCACTTTAATTTACAGCCCGCAGGAGTTACACTTACCCTGTAACTACACAGAACAAGGGGGTAACAAGCGCCACTTTAATTTACAGCCCGCAGGAGTTACACTTACCCTGTAACTACACAGAACAAGGGGGTAACAAGCGCCACTTTAATTTACAGCCCGCAGGAGTTACACTTACCCTGTAACTACACAGAACAAGGGGGTAACAAGCGCCACTTTAATTTACAGCCCGCAGGAGTTACACTTACCCTGTAAATACACAGAACAAGGGGGTAACAAGCGCCACTTTAATTTACAGCCCGCAGGAGTTACACTTACCCTGTAACTACACAGTTGAAACGGGTAACAAACACTACTTACTATGTAACAATACGAAACAACACTATTTGCACAGTAATTACAGAGAAAGGTACTCTTATTAAAAAAAAATAAACAAAAAAACTTTTAATTACACAGTATATTTGCCCTGACATTTAAGTGTCATTGCAATACAATGTGATAAGGTAAGGACTAAGTACTACATGGTACGTTTTAAATTAAAATCATAGCAAAAACTATTTTTTTTGGCTTAACGTTAAGTAGTTTAGTAAGAAAAGCCAATAAATAGCATTGCCAAAAAGTTTAATTTACAACCCACAGATGTCAAAATTACCCTGTAACTACATTGCACAAGAACATATTTTTCCAGAAATGTGATAAAAACTTTTATATACAACAGACGTACAATTTTTGCCTGGAATATATACAGAATAGGTACCTGTTAGTTTTAAAATAATTACATTATAAATAATTTGCTTGTATATCTGGTTGTACCCCTTTATTACCCAAAACTTAACATATTGTTCCCTTATACCTACTCGGAAGTACACTATAATTACAGAAACGTACACCGTAGTTTCGGTTTACTTACGCAGTTGTTTGCGGGTCGTAATATAAAGTGTTACCTAATATTTTTGCGAGTGACACAGAGTTCACTACAAATATGAATATGAACAAGTTCAAAAAAGTTCAAAATACCATAGAAAAATGCACCATGGTAAATTTAGTTTCAGCAAAATAACCATTGTCATGATAATGACTGCAATAACAGTAATCATTTCATATGCATGTATAATATGAACCATTTGTATTGTTTATTCTCACAGGCATTATCTGGAGGTGTGGGTTCCGACGGTTGTGTTGTTTCTGCTGTTGGTGACTGTCGTGTCAGCTGTAAAACTGAGAAAGAAGAACAGTCAGTATGGATTTTCTTTTCTTATTATATGACCTATTCCATCAGCCATTCAGTGTTTGATCAGTTTTGCACACTATTGTTCAAAAGTTTGCAGTCAGTATTTTTTTTTTTTAAAGAAATTAATACTTTTTTTCTCCTGCAAAAATTAATTAAATTGATCAGAAGTCACATTAAAGACTTTTATAATGACACAAAAGATTTTATTTCTAATAAATGCTGCTCTTTTGAACTTTCTATTCATTAAAGAATCCTGAAAAAAATTATCACTGCAGTTTCCACAAAATATGAAGCAGCAAAACTGCTTATAATAATAACTGATAATAATCAAGAAATGTTTCTTGAGCAGCAGATCATCATATTAGAATGATTTATGAAGGACTGCAGTATTACATCAAACTTTCATCAGACTTACTGACCCAATTGAGTGCTAGTGTGTATTTATAAACTTGATGCTGATGTCTAAGAACTGTCTAATGGAAAGACTGATAACATCATTTGTTTTCTCACTAACAGACAGAATTAACACCCACAATACAGAGGTGACCAGAGATGGAGACAGTGATGCAGTAGGTTTGAGCTGACAACCGATTTGAGTTAAAACTCATAACTGAGAGTCTCATTATAATCAGATTTGTTTATAATTATTCACAGGGAAACAGTGTCCGTTCATCATCAGCGGTTGCAGAGAATGACGTGACTTACAGCTCTGTGACAGTACGACCTAAAACTGAAACTAAAGCAGTAAGTGAACTCACAAGAACATGCACAGAGATTTGTCCTGTAATGTAATTGTCAGTATTCTTCTTAATCATCTTTGGTCTCTCCAGTTTAGCCCAGCATCAGTGGAGGACGAGGTGACCTACAGCTCTGTGCACAAACAGTGAGACGTTACAGGTTTGTTAAAGTTAATGATCACAGGATGTTTTACACAGACACTGAACATGTGATTTCATCTCAGTGTTTAATCTCTTTATCACAGGTGCATGTTCCTGAGAAAATATGAACACAATAGCGCTGAACTTGAAACAGGCTAACATTTTTTTATTCCATGCATCGTTACAATGCAAAGCAAGCAAACTCTCAATTCAGATAAAATTATATTTATATGATTGTATCATGCTTTATAATGTACAGTCCCCTGTGGTGGCACAATGTAAGTACATGTACAAAACAAATGGTTTACTATGAAATGAAAATTCAGTTTAAGCGTTATTTAGGAATAAGTGTGTAAATTGTTGATTGTAAAAAGCATAAAACATAATATATTTGCGAAGTTGTAATGTGCTTGCTTTAAGTGTGACAATAAAATAAAAAGAAAAAACTTTAAAAAAAAAACAGGCGTATAATATTTGCTATAGGCTATTGTTTCTTAATGTGTTTTGCAATTTTTTTATAGCAGGAGTCTAATAAGGGTAGTATTTTAATATGGAAATGTTTTTTTAAATGGCCCCTATTATGCTATTTTAAAGTTTCCTAATGTTGTTGTGGAGTCTCCTACAACATAGTTTATGTGCATCAAAGGTAAAAAAAAAATCTGTTTAATTTCCTCATAATATACATTTGCACAGCATCACATTTTCCATGACTCTCAAATGACTCGTCAAATGAATCAATCTCTCTAAATCCCGCCTTTCCGCGATATACTCTGCTCTGATTGGCCAGACAGCTCAGTCTGTTGTGATTGGCCTACCGTGTACAGCGACCACGTCGAAAACAAAAATGCCCATTGCCATAACATTGCCAGTATACATTAGCCGAGCTCTAGAGTGAAAGATCTGATGTAACGTAAACGTTGGTAAAACAAATATTTCCTCAAAGTAGTGAGAACGACAGACAATCTGCATTAGGGTAGGTCAGAATTGTCTAAAAAAACTTTTATTCAAATTTGTTTAAACTGTCTTTATATACCAATACATAATTAAAATGCAAGTACTCTGAAATAGAGAGTATAAAAAATTGAGTGACTCTAGTGTATTTAATCTTCAATAAACACAGCTCATTAATTCCATTCACTCCCACCTAAAAACGGGTGCGCGACTGCGCGCACGTGGGCAGAGCCAGTAATAGCGGCGGTAGTCATGGCGACGGAGAGTGACAGTCGCGCAAGCCAATCACTTGTTTCGTCCCGGTAGGAATTAATGAGCTGTGTTTTTTGAAGATTAAATACACTATAGTCACTCAATTTTTATACTCTCTTTTTCAAAGTACTTACATTTTAATTATGTATTGGTATATAAAGACAGTTTAAGCCAATTTGAAAAAAAGTTCTTTAGACAATTCTTACCTACACAACCTTTAATAGACAGATATATGTAATCGTGGCCCACAAACTGATTAGCAGAAGTATTTCAGTAAGACAGTAATAACGTGAGTTAGCCAGTTAGCAGGATACCTACACAATATAAAACTCAAAACTAAGTATTTTGAACACCATCTTTCAAGAGCAAGCGGTTTGTGAATCCTGTATTGAATTTTGAGATTTGAGAAGCAGTCGTCAGTGAAATAAAGGGAACACAGCAAAAGTTTAATTTATACTGCTGTGATATCGTGGTAAAGATGAATTTTAACCTTTTACCTCACACAGAGGTTCACACACTGAAAGTTTCAAAAACTTTTAGCCTTTTATGTTCAAATCGGATTCAGACAATGATGGAGAGACTCAAGAAGTGACAACATGTAGAATGCAACAGGACGTTTCTGAATTGAACTGATGAATTTATGTTGCCTATGTGTAGTTATCTTCTAGTCATTGATTAGCATATTTTGTCTTGATAATCTATAAATCGTGTTCCGGGGGCGGGGTTTATGTAAATTGTAGGGTTTGTGATGTCACTAACACGGGAGGAATGTGGTGTAGTCCCTACCAGCCGTTTGTTGTAGTCCTTAAAAAGCAATTTCTTTAAAAGCAAATATCTCCCTTTGCTTTGAACTTTAATTGTCACTTTGCAGATGTTGTTTATACTCAAACAGCAACATTACACACTAACTAAAGTTACAAAAGTGAAATCATAATCAACCACCCCTTTAAGATATATAAATTAATGACTAAAGCATAGGCCTATATCATAGGGGTTGGTTATTGTTGATTATTTGGACAGGTCCCATTTCAAGATGTCCAAGTCTAAATCCAGACTAGATTACTGTAATGCTTTATTAGCTAGTTGTCCTGCAACCTCAATAAACAAGATACAGTTAGTCCAAAATGCCGCCGCCAGAGTTCTAACTAGATCAAGAAAATATGATCATATAACACCAATTTTATCATCACTACATTGGTTACCTATAAAGTTCCGTATTAATTACAAGGTATTGCTACTGACTTATAAAGCCCTAAACGGCTTAGCTCCAGTCTATTTAATGGATCTTCTATCGCCCTATAATCCATCGCGCTCTTTAAGGTCAGTAAATTCGAGGCGTTTGGTCATACCTAGGATATCCAGATCCACCAAAGGAGGGAGAGCATTTTCACATTTAGCTCCAAAACTCTGGAATAGTCTTCCTGATACTGTTCATTGCTCAGACTCGCTCTCCCAGTTTAAAACTAGATTAAAGACGCATCTCTTCAGCCAGGCATTCATATAATACTTTTAATCTTACAGTTAAATCCGTTCTCTAGTTCATAAACGCCAGAGGAGAACTGGCCCCCGACTGAGCCTGGGTTCTCCCAAGGTTTTTTCTTTCTCCATTAGGTCACCTGATGGAGTTTTTCGGTTCCTTGCCACTGTTGCCTTTGGCTTGCTCAGTTGGGGATATTTGGGGATATTTAATTTAATTAATCAATCAACGATACTATTGATCAGCATTACCAAACGTGGACGTTCCACTAGAAACAAACATTGATGTATTGTTTTAATTTATTACTGTGAAGCTGCTTTGATACAACCTATGTTGTGAAAAGCGCTATATAAATAAACTTGACTTGACTTGACTTGACTTGGGGTCTTGGCCACTTGAGAGTGCGTGTACATGACAGGAAGTAAGTATGCAAGACGTCTCTGGTCTGGAAAATGCCACGCTTAACGCACACTAAATCCACACTATCTATGAAATTTCTCACTCTCATGTCGTTCCAAACCCGTAAGACCTTCGTTCATCTTTGGAAAACAAATTAAGATATTTTTGATGAAATCTGAGAGCTTTCTGATCTCCCCATAGACAAAACATTATAACAACTTTCAAGCCCCAGAAAGGTTGTAAAGACATCATTAAAATAGTCACGTGACTACAGTGATTTGACCTTAATGTTATGAAGTGATGAGAATAGTTTGTGTGTGCAAAAAAACAAACAAAAAGGACTTTACTCAACAGCTTATTCTCTTTTCTGTGTCATTCTCCTGTGTTGTTGACATAGTAAACACAGTGCAGCGCTTCTGGGTTCTACGTCTGAACGCCGGCTCATTATTGGCCGACTCCTGCATCAGCATCACACGCATGATTCGTGGTGCTCACGTGAACAACATCAGAGACTGACATGGAAGAGAAGAAATTGTTGGATAAAGTCGTTATTTTTTTTTTTTTTTTTTTTTTTTTTTTTGTTTTTTCATACAAAAAATATTCTTATCGCTTCATAACATTAGTTGAACCACCTTAGTTACAAGGACTATTTTAACAATGTCTTTGCTACCTTTCTGGGCCTTGAAAGGGATTGTAATGTTGCGTCTCTGGAGGGATCAAAAATCTCTTTTAGATTTCATCAAAAATATCTTAATTTGTGTTCCAAAGATGAACGGAAGTATTACGGGTTTGGAACGACATGAGGGTGAGTAATTAATGACAGTTTTCATTTTTGGGTGAACTAACCCTTTAAGCGTGTCCTGTCATTCATCACCTTGAGGAACATGCCCCAATTCTGCATAATGTCTAAGAAACGTTCCAGTGTATAAGTCCAGATGAAGATGATGGTGAGGAATTTAAATACACATGGTGACTGAACTCAAATGACGAACTGGTGATGACTCATTAATCAGAAAACATAGTAACAAAAATATTTTTGAAAATTATTTTTAACACACACACACACACACACACACACACACACACACACACACACACACACACACACACACACACACACACGTTTCATATTTTAACAACATGAAAATATTGAAAGTACATATTTTATGGCATACATAGTCTCTGTGGTGGCCAGCCTTTACTGCAAAGCGGTATATGTAATGCTAATATGTAGTGAATGGAGTTTTTCATGGTAACTGTTCCAGCAAACTTTTATTTGTTCAATAATTAAATCGGTTATAGAAGTCAAAACAAATACTTTAAACATTCTTAATGCAATTTTTATTTTTCTCTGCAACAAGGAAAATGTGTATTTTTATTTATAATTAACATTTTGAGTTTGTTCTGTGAGTGACGTCATTGATAATGGACCGGTCGCGCCTGCTCTCTCAGAACAGCCTGTGACTGGAGAGAGTCAGGTATGTCTGTGCAGTGCTCTTCATTTAAGAGTAAAATATACTGTATAAAGTGATGTTCGAAGTCAATATTTATCATAGAAATGTCATGAAACCGAAACAAGTTGATATATTCACTTTTCTGAGTACAGTTTGATGCATTTTCTGAGTTTCATGAACGCACGTGTTTGTTTGATGTTGCCGCCCGCGCGCCAAACTAGAGTGCGGGTTTTTCCTTGTAAATACATTTCTTGAAATATAATTTTGGTGGATTGAGTCTGTAGAAATGTTGTTTTGTATATTGAATGTCTGTAACTTTAGTTTGGATGCAAGAATGTATGTTTATAGCCATATGTGTGGCCTGTATTAGATGAATTGCAGTTTCTGTAATGGGGGACAGTACTTAATGTGTCTTTTCTCATACATCCTTCAGCTGAGAGAGAGAGTGAACCTGAAGGCGTGTGTGTTAATTGTCTGTCCTCTTGTCAATAAACTGCAGGTATGTTTAACAATAAAAGAAAAAATCCACTATACGATCTAACAAATTGAGACATTTTGGCTAAAATCTTAATGTAATAATATGTACTTTTAATGGAATTTTATTTCTTTAATTTGATTTTTGTGAATGTGAATTTCCATAAATAAGACACAGAGAAATTGATTATTGTAAAACAAGACTTTATTGTATAAAACGCAGAACAGCCTGTGACTGGAGAGAGTCAGCTGAGAGAGAGAGTGAACCTGAAGGCGTGTGTGTTAATTGTCTGTCCTCTTGTCAATAAACTGCAGACGTGGTCCACCGAAGCCAGTGGTGTCGTGGGGGTTTTCTTGTGGTGTGAGACCAGTTCCGCTACAAATTGGTGCCGTGACCCGGATCAAGGGATCAGCCATTGCAGATCGCCGGGAAAAGTCATCGACATCACCAGTCAACAGAACTTTTGTGGTAGATAAGCAGTGTGACTTAAACATGGACAGTTACGGTTTTACACACAACAAAGCACAAGAACACATGGCAGATGCAGATGTTAATCCTGCAAACGTGACACCTGTTTATGTTAGGAGTAGTGTTTTAAGTTCACATAGGTTCTCTACTGGAATGGGGAGAGGGGCTCAGTTAAATAGTATGCTAGAACAAAATATGGCAGCCAGCCCAGTACATCTAGCCACTCCAGTACGTCCCTCAACCAGTAGCCCAACTATGCTAGGCATGAGTAGTGACACAACAGTGCCTCATGGAGAAAGACTATACTGCCCCCCAGTGGGCGAACCAGTGAATCAGTGGCAAACGATGGCAGATTTAATGAAGCAACTGGGTAGCGAAATAGGGAACCAAATTTCTGCAAACCTGAGATCTGCAGGGCAAAATCCCCAGAGAGATTATGTTAATGCCCAACAGCCTTCACCTCAGAGTCCTGATTTGTCAAATTTGAACCTAATAGTTAGGCATCAAGATATCAAAGAACCGCCTACCTTTAGAGGTGATAAGACAGATCGATGCACCATTAGTGAATGGCAAGAACTGATGCAAGCTTACTTAAACAAGAAGGGCTTCGGTGCATCTGAACAGGGCCAAGAGATTCTCGACAAGCTAATGGGCCATGCTAAAGATGTTGTGAGGACATGTATTCGCAACAATCCCCTGATTGATGTGGCTAGAGATCCACATGTCATCTTTTCAATTCTAAGGCAACATTTTGGAGATGCAATTTCCTCCACAACACCTTTAAGAGACTTTTATGACACCTTGCCAAAGCAGTCAGAAAGTGGCTTGGATTACTGGATCAGACTAAATAAGGCAGTTGACCTAGCTGATGAATGCCTAAACCGACAAGGAAAAAGAGTTGAAGACCCTAGTCACGAAGTGGCAATGATGTTTGTGAGGCATTGTCCTGAGCCTGCTCTGTACACTGCCCTTCGGAGCAAACCATTGGAAAGTTGGAATGCACAAGACATTCAAGCATTAATTGACAGCCACCACAGAGACAAACAGTCTATAAGAGTAGATAGAGAGAGAAGGGTTGATGAAACCTCATCTAACGCCTGGTGCATGACCCAACAGCAGTCCACTGCAGTTAATCAGCCAAGCGGTTCAGATTCTGCTCTCCTCGGGCGAGTGGTTTCTCTACTAGAGCAGTTCCTAGTCAAACAGAAGGAGCAAGAACAGAAAACTGAACAGGGCAAGGTCGTGCCTGAATCCCCTGCAGTCCCCTGCAAAATATGTAGGGCTCAAGATCATACGACAAAGACTCACTGTTTTAAGGAGGGGCTGTGTTTTAGGTGTTTCAAGACAGGGCACAGAGGTTTTGAATGCCCTGACAAAAGACAAGTAAAACAAGTCACAGCCAGCGTAGCCACTAGACCTGAGCACCATTTAAACTAGAAAACCTGCATTGTGGGGGGGGCAGTGTGGGTATCAGACAAGTAAAGACCCCAGAAAGCCCATTGACTGTTCAGGTAACTACAAGTGATCACTTAAGTCAAAACAGTGTAAGTGAAGGACTTGCAGTTCAGCAAAAGACGACCTGTGAGGCTCCAAAAGCTAATTACCAGAGAATTAATGATGAAGATGATCTGTTCTATGCTCCAGTATTAGTTGAGGGGAAAGTGAAACTATTAGCTCTTGTCGATAGTGGATCTGTTACCTGTACATTGAGTGAAACAGCTGAACGCACGCTTAAAGACTGGAACTTGATCTGCACAGATTCGAGTAAACCCACAAAAAAAGTACTTACTGGCTGTGGAGGGAATGAAACAAAACCAAAGTGCACATATGAGTTGAATGTGGATATGCTTGAATGTAAAATGACAATCAACTTTCTAGTGGTCCCAGGCCAAAAAGATGAAATGATAGTTGGATCGAATGTCATCAGGCATGTGACTCAGCAGATGAGGAAAACTGAGTGGTACTGGAAAAGCTTATCTCAACCAGTTCAAGATAATGTTCAAGAACCCCTGCTGAATGTGCTTTCTAATGTTGACCGCTGGCATGGAGATAAGATACCGCAGAGAGTTGGCACGGTAGTATTGCGACAATGTCTTACACTAGAGCCACAGCAAGAACATTTGGTTTGGGGAAGGTTAAAGGAAGAGGTTCCCTTGTCTGTTGGAAGTACAGTAATGCTCGAACCCTCCACTTCCCGTTCTGCACCAAGAAATGTTATGGTAGCTCGCAGTGTTTGCCCACTCTGGGGTGATAAGTGGATTCCTATGAGAGTGATCAATATGATTGACCGCCCCATTGTTTTGCGCCGCAATACTAAAATAGCTAACGTGCACCCATGCCTTGCACTAGAGGAACTAGATCTCACAGAAAAAAGTACAGAATACCTGCAGGAAGGGGTTCAGCAGAATATTGTCCAAGTTAATGAGCTCAATGAGAAAAGCAAGCTGCAGTCTGACTATAGAGCCAAGTTTAGAGATCTGGGCCTGACAGAAATTGACATTGAGTCCTGTGAAGTAAGTGATTACTGGAAAGGAGAGCTGACTGATCTCATAGTACAGTATGAAAGTACCTTCTCTCGTGACAAGCTAGATTGCGGTGAAGTAAAGAACACTGTTCATCGGATACGACTCAAAGATGAGAAGCCTTTCCGACTGCCCTACAGAAGGGTTCCACCCACCCATTATCAGAAATTGAGACAAACATTGGATGAGATGGAGGAGCGTGGTATCATTCAAAAATCAAACCGTGAATGGGCATCACCTTTAGTCTTAGTCTGGAAACCTTCTGGAGAGCTAAGGATATGTACAGACTTTAGATGGCTCAACCAAAGGACAGAAAAGGATGCGTATCCTTTGCCCCATCAAGCTGATGCCCTCGCATCATTAGGAGGAAATAGTTATTTTAGCACCATGGATTTAACATCGGGCTTCTATAACATTCCAATTCATGAGGATGATCGGAAATATACGGCATGCACAACTCCAGTAGGGCTTTATGAATATAATCGTATGGCTCAAGGTTTATGTAACAGCCCAGCTACGTTCTCACGCATGATGACATCTATTTTTGGAGACCAGAACTTCCTTTCGCTTCTTTGCTACTTAGATGATCTACTCGTCTTTGGCAAAACTGAGAAGGAAGCTCTTGATCGCCTGGAGATGGTGTTTTCCCGACTTAAAGAGCATAACCTGAAACTGGCGCAAAAGAAGTGCTATTTCTTGAGAAAAACAGTCAAGTTTTTGGGTCATATTGTGACTGAGAGTGGCATAGCAACCGATCCTGCAAAAGTGTCTGCAATCAGTGACATTAAATCCACAGACTTGATGGAAGTAGACGGAAAGACTCCTTCACCAACCAAAATTAAATCTTTTCTTGGGATGGCGAATTATTATTACCATTTCATTGAAGGTCTCTCGACTTTAGCTAAACCATTATTTAAACTGACTGCTGGACAGAAAGTCGGGAGAAGACATGGACAAAAGAAACCCTTCGTTTCCAAACCTAGGCGTTTAAGACCTGAAGACTGGACTGCAGAGTGTGACACAGCTGTAGAAAATATAAAACATGCACTTTCTCACACTGTTGTTCTTGCCCACCCAGACTTCCATAGACCTTTTCTTTTGTCTACCGATGCATCTTTGGATGGTTTTGGTGCAGTCTTGAGTCAGATTCCAGAAGATGAGACAAAACCTAGACCAGTCGCTTTTGCAAGTAAGACCCTGTCAAAAGCCCAGTCCCATTACCCTGCTCATAGGTTAGAGTTCTATGCACTGAAGTGGGCAGTTTGTGATAAATTCGCCCATTGGCTGAAGGGGACTAAATTTACAGTGCTAACTGATAACAACCCCCTCACGTATATAATGTCAAAGCCAAAGCTAGATGCCTGCGAGCAGAGATGGGTATCTAAGCTTGCCCCTTTTGACTTTGATCTCAGATACATACCTGGTACCAAAAACATCCCTGCTGATCTTTTGAGCCGCCGACCTTTTGCCAAAACATTAGAAGTCTGTGATGCACTTGAGACTAAATCTAAACATGTGACTTCCGAAACCATTCAGGAAACTTTCCGGTTATCAGTGAATGTGCACCATCAAATGGGTGAAAGCAGCATGGATTCTCAAGTTGAAAACCTGAAGGTGGTTAGTAGTGAAGGGGTAAAAGCTGTCTTTGAGTCCTGTCTCAACTGGGAAGCCAGTAGTCCAGTTCAGAGTATTCATCTAGCCCAGAATAATACTTTTGTCCATGGAGGTGTCAGCACTCTTCCAGTCTTCTCTGTGGAGGATATACGGATGAAGCAGAAAGCAGATCCCACTGTGTCCCGTGTTGCATTCTTTGTTGAAAGGAAAAGGAGACCATCACGTAGAGAGAGAGACAATGAAACTGCACCAGTAATGAGACTTCTGAAACACTGGGAAAAGCTTGAAGTAAAAGTTGGAGTTCTGTACCGCAGGTCCAAAGATCGGGTCGGTAAAGTCAGGTATCAGCTTGTGCTTCCCCTGTCACTGAGAACTGTTGCTCTCAGAGGAACTCATGACGATGCAGGCCATCAAGGACAAAACAGAACCCTTCATCTTGTACGCCAGAGGTTTTTCTGGTCTGGTATGGACACAGATGTTAAGAAGTATGTCTCGCATTGTAAACGATGTGTAGTTGGGAAGACACAGGAACCTGAGGCCAGGGCTCCACTAGAGTCTATCAGAACGAATGCACCACTTGAGCTCGTATGTATAGATTTCTGGTCTGCAGAAGGAACCCATGGAGAGAGTATTGATGTTCTGGTCATAACAGACCATTTCACAAAACTAGCCCATGCGTTCCCCTGTCCCAACCAAACAGCCAAAGTAGTGGCTCAGAAATTGTGGAACAACTTTTTCTGCGTGTATGGCTTTCCGCAGAGAATACATTCTGACAAAGGTGCAAATTTCGAGAGCAAATTGATAGCGGAGTTGTTGCTGGTGTCTGGTGTTGAAAAGTCCCATACCACACCGTACCATCCTATGGGCAATGGCCAGACAGAGAGGTTTAATCGCACCCTTGGGAGCATGATCCGCTCTTTGCCGCCTCGAGCAAAGGAAAAGTGGCCGCAAATCATTCAGACACTCACGTTTTCCTACAATTGTACTACCCATGAAACAACAGGGTTTGCGCCTTTCTACTTAATGTTTGGAAGGATTCCTAAGTTACCTGTAGACGTCATGTTTGGAAGTGCCCTCAGAAATGAGGATGTTCAGACTTATGATGAGTATGTGAAATCTCTTCAGAAGGATCTTAGAGAAGCTGTGCACATTGCTAAAAGCAATACTACTGATGCACAGAGAAAACAGGCCCAAGGGTATAACAAAAGATCCAAGGGCGCTCCTCTGGAGGTTGGAGACCGTGTTCTCTTAGTAAATAAAAAGGAAAGAGGAAAAGGAAAGTTGGCGGATGTGTGGGACTCAGCAGTTCATGTAGTGATATGGAAAGATCCGTCAATGCCCATCTACAGAGTTGAGAATCCCACAACAAAGAAAAGCAAAGTTGTCCATCGTAACTTCCTCCTTCCAGTCAATTTCCTTCCATTGGAAGAGCCGGACATTGAATCAACAGTCTTATCAACAGTGTCAGGAGATGAAAAAGATCAAACAGAAGATCAAAGATCTTTGTTCAGTATGGGAAGAGAATCAAGGAGCAGTAGAACAGCTGCATGGATTTTTCAAGGTGCCGCTTTCAAAGCGCCTCAGAGTACTGGAAAATGTGCTGTAAAGGAGACCAAAGAACATGTCACAGAGTTGGAAAAATCAGTCTGCATAAGTCAAACAAGAGAGAAAGATCTTTCTACAAGGAGTGAAAGCGGACATACTGAAAGTTCTAGCGATGAACATGAAGCAAGAGATACAGACTCTGACAGTGAGCAGTCTGAGGATGACAATAGTGTACATGGATGTAAACCAGATCACTTATGCTGTAGGGATGGAAAAAGGCTCCAAAAATCTGTTGACAATCAGAGTGTTCAAGGTGAATCAATCGTCATGTCAAGTAATGCCAGTTCAATGAGCAGATCATTCAAAAGCTCTAAGCACCAAGCCTCAAGTTACAAAAGTGGACATGGACAGAGAAAGTCCCTAAGAACGGTGACTGTAGCAGATACTGCCTTAGAACCAAGTGAAGGAACAGTGAGAACCAGGGCAGGAAGGCTAGTGAAACCTGTCAGGCGCCTGCTCGAGTGTATGAGCATGATCTTGACTGAATCGGGGCAAAAAGATCCTCTCGCAGAGTTGCTCAAAATTGTGTCAAGTTTGATAGAGAGTTAAATTGATCCTTAAAGTAAAATGTTAAGCTGAACTTAAGAACTGACCAGAATTAAGAACTGAGTGAGCTTTGATAGGATTTGAGAAGTACTTTTTGTGGGAATTTATGGTAATATGTATAAGGGCATATTTCTCCCGAGCAAAATGTTTTGCTATTCACGTGAATGACTTAAGTCTGGGAATTCTACATTAAAGGAAAATGTCTCACCTACAGCCTTAAAGTTTGCTGAAATTTAGGAGGGGAGAGTGTAGTGAATGGAGTTTTTCATGGTAACTGTTCCAGCAAACTTTTATTTGTTCAATAATTAAATCGGTTATAGAAGTCAAAACAAATACTTTAAACATTCTTAATGCAATTTTTATTTTTCTCTGCAACAAGGAAAATGTGTATTTTTATTTATAATTAACATTTTGAGTTTGTTCTGTGAGTGACGTCATTGATAATGGACCGGTCGCGCCTGCTCTCTCAGAACAGCCTGTGACTGGAGAGAGTCAGGTATGTCTGTGCAGTGCTCTTCATTTAAGAGTAAAATATACTGTATAAAGTGATGTTCGAAGTCAATATTTATCATAGAAATGTCATGAAACCGAAACAAGTTGATATATTCACTTTTCTGAGTACAGTTTGATGCATTTTCTGAGTTTCATGAACGCACGTGTTTGTTTGATGTTGCCGCCCGCGCGCCAAACTAGAGTGCGGGTTTTTCCTTGTAAATACATTTCTTGAAATATAATTTTGGTGGATTGAGTCTGTAGAAATGTTGTTTTGTATATTGAATGTCTGTAACTTTAGTTTGGATGCTAGAATGTATGTTTATAGCCATATGTGTGGCCTGTATTAGATGAATTGCAGTTTCTGTAATGGGGGACAGTACTTAATGTGTCTTTTCTCATACATCCTTCAGCTGAGAGAGAGAGTGAACCTGAAGGCGTGTGTGTTAATTGTCTGTCCTCTTGTCAATAAACTGCAGGTATGTTTAACAATAAAAGAAAAAATCCACTATACGATCTAACAAATTGAGACATTTTGGCTAAAATCTTAATGTAATAATATGTACTTTTAATGGAATTTTATTTCTTTAATTTGATTTTTGTGAATGTGAATTTCCATAAATAAGACACAGAGAAATTGATTATTGTAAAACAAGACTTTATTGTATAAAACGCAGAACAGCCTGTGACTGGAGAGAGTCAGCTGAGAGAGAGAGTGAACCTGAAGGCGTGTGTGTTAATTGTCTGTCCTCTTGTCAATAAACTGCAGACGTGGTCCACCGAAGCCAGTGGTGTCGTGGGGGTTTTCTTGTGGTGTGAGACCAGTTCCGCTACAAATAGGCCTGTATTGCAAGGTATGTTGTCATGGGAAGAAGGAGGCAGGAACCGGCAAACATTCAAACACTTTAATAATAAAACAAACACAAAACGAAAGTAAAGGTGGCAACCCCATCACAGACACCTGCCACACACACATAATAATACATAAACAAAACACAACGTAAAGTCCAGGCCTGGTCCTCTCTCATCCTTCACTGATGTCGCTCCTGCTTTTATGCTTCCGAAGCTCCTCCGTGAGAGATACGACACTGCTCATCATCAATCATGCCACCGGCCTTGTGCGTTCTCTAACGGCCCTCAGCCTCGTCCTGCTTGCCACAAGCCTATAGCTGAACTATTTATAAATTGATTAATATTTCTGGTAAGACTTTTGGGTGAGATGTTGTCATAATTCACAGAAGACAAGAGGAAGTTGACGTCAGGTTTTAGTGCAGAAGAAACACTATCATGACCAAACCATCATGATGTTCATTCTATTTTTTCTTTCTTTGCCTCATAACAGGCAAGCATAGGTGGGAGTTAACCAATGACTAAGGAGACGCACTTCCTCTTTAAAAACATTTCAAAAGAATGTCATGAAATAGTTTCAAGTTATCTGTCGCCTATAGCAACAACATACACATTCCATCATAAACACTCCCGATAAATTATTTGTTATTAAAGTGACCCCAGATAACAACAATATGTTCTAAGAACATTTCATCTCAACATTATGAGAACAATCATCAAGTACAAATCACATCATGGACGTTCCATGAAAACTTTATGAAAACATTCTGCAAATAAAAATAACATTATAAGGATGTTCTGAGAATGTTATTCTAAGAATGTTTTCTATATATATATATTTAAAAGTGGGTTATGGGTTGATGACCATGGGAAAAAGTGGTTCCCATGGCCAAACCATTTGAGAACCACTTCTAGATGAATGTTGAAATAACCAAAGACTACAAGTGTGCTGCTATACTCAGGGAATGAGGACAGCAGCACATCCAGCTCCTCTACAAAGGTACCCAATTGGGGGCGAAAAATTACTACAAGATGGATTTTAACAGGAGCTATAACTATGACTTAGGCAATTATGCTATGAGGCTAACGATATGCTACATTTTTATCTCAAAATCAGTTACTATTTGTTTCAGAATGTTCAGAGAACATATTCAACATAAACAAATTATGTTTGCAAAATGGTGAAATTGAATGCTCCCTTAACATTCATAAAACATTTTTTTTTTAAACGCTTAAAGTTTTGAAAGTTTAGACATTCAGGAATAACATTTTCATTACTTTATGGGAACATTAGCAAAATTATTTTAGAACATATTTTTGTTAGCTGGGAAAGTGTCATCATAGATTATTTGTGTTTGACGAATTTAGTGTTACAATTGCCCCCAGACCCCCTACTAATGAAACAGATACAAATGAATGTGTGTCTGGTGCGTTCAAGTCATCTCGTATAGATCGTATTTACGAGTTGAACGCACTTGAACGCCACCACAATGTCGTAAATACCAGTGGGGAGCTCGGGATTTTCTCTAAGCTCCGATCTTTACGAGTTGGGGGCGTGTCAGTGATTAACATGGCGGAATACACAATACGTAAAGGTATTTAGCTGTGATATTGTCAGGCTTTTCTATTTACAGCGCAGTTAGCTAATCGCCAACACAGAATATGATAGTATAACAATGCAACATGTAATGGTGTTGGCAGTGGCTTCATAAATTAATTAAAAAAATAAAACTACAAAGTACACCTGATGCACATTTCTTTGTTCTTCATTTTCTAGAACAAGAGTTTAAGAACCTTACTGTATTTTTGTGTAATTAATTAAGAGAAAGTACTCCGCCATTTTGCTCCGACGAAAGTGACTTGAACGCACATGCCGTTATAAGCACGACTTCCCACCTCGTACGTACGAACTTCCCAGGAGGACTTGAACGCACCATCCTCATCTAGTCAGATGGCGCAAGAGTGTTATATGATGGGGAAAGGGAAGTGCAGCAGTCACTACAGACTCAGCTAGACAACTCAAGATACAAGAAGAGAGACTTTCACAATGGCCACATACGCAAAAGTGTTCTACATTTCAATCGGGTTTTGGCTCATTTTAGGTGAGTATTAAATGTTGTGCTGTCTTTATTTCGAATGGATCCTGTTTAGCATTTTGGAATGACAGATTTTATGCTCAGCTGTTCATGTTGTGTTTAACGTGTTTTCAGGGCTGCCAACTTTTGAGTTTAGCTTGCAGTGAGATTTTTTTTGGGGGGGGGGGGGGGGGGGGGGGGGGGGATTTGCTATTTAGTTACCAAAAAAAATTTGGTAACTAAATAGAATTTCATGAAGTTTAGTGACAACATGTTACAATGTTTACATTGTACAATGACTGGTAGTAGGCTATACAGTTTTTATTATTGCTTGACAAACATTTCAAGATTTCAATTCCATTCTTGTGATTTGATTCCGATTTTGAATCAATATTGACTCATTTGGATACATGTTTATTTTAAATTTTATTTAAAAAAATAATCTCACCTAATGCTGTAAACATAGAAGGCCTAATCTGCTGGTATTATTAAAGGTTAAAAATAACAAATTAAATATAATGCAGTTTTTGTTATAATAATAATTATTTAATGGCATAAGTAAAAATATAATAAATATGTAATATAGTGCTCAGCAAAATCTCCTCTCTAGCTATTTTTTCTATTCAATTAACATGGTCATTAAATGGCTTTCCTGAGGTAAATGTAACGTTATGTGACATAATTGTTCTCCTGCTGTTATATATTGACCTCTTTCAGTGGTTGAAAAATCCACGAGTGGTCGATATTATGTATACTTTCGGTAAGTTGTACTGTATCTTTAAATAAAAAAGTAACAGATGATCGGTTCACGTGCATTTGAACTGATCGAGGCGCTCAGCGATCTGTCACGTCACATTTACAAGCGCCAAACGTATTTTTGTCTGAATTTCGTAATAAAATTGACGGAATCTAAGAGCTGAGAATTAGTTTAATATTAAAAGTACCCCTTTGCTCCGCAATTTTTCTGTGCGTGAGAAAATGGATGTGTGGCGTGAGAGCGTGTGAAAAGTGTCAATTGCGTGAGTCTCACGCTCAATGCGTGAGAGTTGGCAGCCCTGTGTTTTATGTGAGGATAGAACTGATTCAGAAGTGATTTATTGTAAATCCTGGATATTATAACGGTTTGTGTTTTTATTTAGGTGTTGAATGCTTCAGCGATGAGTTAAATTATGTTTTAACTATTAAGCCTGGAGGATCTGTCACCATCCCATGTCATTATGATGAGAAAAACCCACCGCAGAAATACTGGTTCTCAGATAATGATCGATCTTATATAGACACAAACACAACAGAGGAGAATCTGTCAGTAGTCGATCATCCTGATCAGAGTCTCTTTACCGTGACTATGAGAAACCTGCAGAGCAAACATACTGGACACTATTATTGTGTTGTGGAGACTGATGGACAGCCGAGTGTTAGATTTGATCTTTATATCAAGGTTCAGTCTGGTATGAGATTTTTATAATGGTTTTAATCACATTCTAATGTATAATTCTCTGACTTCACACACATGTATTTTATAATATTTTATAATCAGATGTCTTGTGTCTGTGTGTTCAGCTCCAGATGTGTCTGTGATGAGCAGCAGTGTATCTGAACATGAAGGTGATAATGTCAGTGTCCAGTGTTTCTACACTTCTGGATATCAGAATAAACTCAAACAGTGGTGCAGATATAAAGATCAGCGCTGTTACACTGAGAAGAGGACTGACACATCCCAGAATGCATCAGTCCAGATCAGTGATGATGAGAGAAGCTCCTTCACTGTGTTGATGACTGGACTGAGACTCAGTGATTCTGGATGGTACTTTTGCTCTGCTGGAGAGGCACTGAATCCTGTTCATCTCACTGTAACCGAGGCAGAACCAGGTAGGCTAATTTTTTTTCTCAATAATGTAATATTTTGCATCGACATATAAAAATGAAACACAACTAAAATTTCTTTGCTTTCTACTTTTGACAGTAAACGGAGCCACGGACAATCCAAGAGACTTGTTAGTATTTAAATGGTTCTCATTAAAATGAATAATCTTCCTAGAATTATTTTATATTTGTCTGTTTTGTCATCAACGCTCTATTTCCCCAATTTATTTTTCTTTATTGTTTACATAATCATTTACTTATTGCCCTGTTTTTTCTTGCTTTTTTCTATCTTTGCACACCAAATAAGTACTTCTCCTGTATTGTTTAAAATAAAATAAAGCTTTAAACTAATTCTAAGACTGTGGCTAATTCTAATGCTGAAGTGCATTAACACAGTTTAATTAAGATCTGATGAAAGTTTAATTCAGATATGCCTTATTTGCTGGTGCTTTTATTCAGATGACTTAATCACACACCTTTTCTTCTGAGCTTATTGAATGAACCGATTTTAAAGTGTTTTCTTGTTTGCCACAGAGATAAAGGTCTTCTGACTGTGTGGCTTCCAGTTTCAGCTGCACTTTTGCTGCTGTTGATTCTGGTCGGTGTTTTCACCTGGAGACGGAAACAGAGACCCAGTCAGTTGACCTGCACTCCATTCTTAATTCTTTTTAAAGTTCATTTCATGCCATGTTATCATTTATTTCAACAGCACATATACATAAACTCTGTTAATGTCATATTATTGTTTCCCCTTTTTAAAATAAAGAGCAAGATAAACACCAAAACAGAGAGAGAAACGACAGCAGAACCAATGTAAGTCCTTTAAATTATGAGTTATGAAAATGTTTATGAAAATGTTTGTATGTGTCACACCATCAAAGACTGTTTGTTTTCGTTCACCATTTCTCCCTGCCTTGTTTGTCATTATGGTCACTGATTTGATTTCGTCATTGTGTTCAAGTGTGTGCATGTCATTATCTCCCCTACTTAAATTCAGATCAGTTGGTGTGTCTTTTTGTCAGGTTATGTCAATGAGTACATTGTGTGTGGATTATCGTGGATTTGCCTGTTGGAATATTAATCTTTATCTTCTTGATCTTCATCATGTGTTTTGTCTCTCCCTCACAACAGAATCAAAAGTTAAACGGTGAATCATTGGTGTTTGTTTTTCTTCGTCTCAGTTCATGTTTTTGTTTTGGCTTTTATTTCATGGACTTCCCTGCTGTTAAACTACTATGCCTTGAGGAGGGAGAACGCTCCCTCGAGCAACATCTGGAGACATTTTTGGATCTGGCTCATCAGACCACTTTCCTGGATGACTGCCTCTGCACGTTTCTTCGGGTTGGCCTCAACACCGCCACTCGAGCTCAGTTGTCTGGAGAACCTCCTTGTGGGAGCTTCGGCGACTTTGTGGAGTGGGTGCTGGTGTCCTGCTGATCATCCCTCACCTTTGATGACGTCACCAGCCCCACTCCAAACCCATCGGTCAGAAGAAAGCAGTTTGAGCCCACCGTAGACGTCGAGCCCGACACCGAAGCGCAAGGCAGCAACACAATCTTACCTCTTCATCTGTGAATGAAGAGAATCTTCATCTGTCCCGTCAGAACCACCCTGCCTCCCTCTCCCACCACCTTAGAGGACAACCCACATCTTCTGACTTTTCTGACATCCTCAGCCCTCATTCCTGCCACCCACTCCTCACTGTCTCCCACCATTCCCTCTGTGTTTACTCCTCTCAGTGGTGCGGATCCACCTTGGGCCAGCTGTGAACCATCTCAGCCTGGGCAAGAGGAGCCCACAACTCCACTTACAACCTTGGTGGACATCGCTCCTCCTCGACCCATCTCCCTGACTTCCCTGCTCCTGCGCTCCTACCGCCCACCATTCCAGAGAGGACCATCGGCCATTCGGCCTCGCCGAGCTCCCTCAGTCAGTCGGCTCCACCTGGGTTAGACCTTGCATGCCGTCCGCTGCGCTTCGGCCCTCCACCCCTTTGACTATGGCACACTCAGTCGTCCCTCAGGCTCCGCCACCGCCCTCGGTCACCCCAGCTCGCCCTCTGTCCTCTGGATCTGCTCTGTCATAGTGTGAGGTTGTTGCTGGGGCGTGGCCGCCACAGTCTTCGGCGTCGCTCCATCGCCTCGGATCTTCGGCTGTGCGGTGGTCTCTTTCTTCAGCGCCATGGGGGTGTCAGGACTTCTACCACCATGGTTCTTGTCTCCGTCGACGCCACTATAGAGCACAGTTCTGGTTGTGGCTTGGGCACCTGCCATCATGCCCCTGCTCAAGGCTCCTTTCTGACTTTCACCAACTTCAGTTCTGTCTCCTCCCGGTCAGCCGTCCTTCTCCAGAACCTCCTCATGTATCCTCTGCCGGTTTCGCCTACCCTTCGCCAACCCCTTCGCCTTCTCCTCATGTTCCTCCTCTCTACGGCGCGAGGACGCACCTTCCGGGAGGGGGCGTACTGTCACACCATAAAATACTCGTTTGTTTTCGTTCACCGTTTCTCCCTGCTTTGTTGGTCGTCGTGGTCACTGATTTGATTTCGTCATGAATCTTCGTTGTGTGTTTAGTCTCTCCCTCACAACCTGTGACAGTATGACAATATCTGTGTATTTTTACAGTTTCCCAATCGCTTTGGCTCGTTTTTAGTCTTACTATTCTATATTTATGGGAAATCAAAACCCTATTGCACGTCTGCAAAATGTAATAACTCGCCCAAAACATTTAATTCATGCTTCAAAACTATTGTGTACGTAAACTGGCCAGTGCCACCAAAATGAAGAAATTATTGTGTGAACCATGCTGGTCAAAAAGTTTTTTTTACATGTCAGTCAACACTGGAATGTTTGCAATATACAAATGTCTTTTTTGCTCTACTTTTTTGTTGACACTGACTTCTTACTGTATTATGCTAGAATGTCATTTTTGTTCAGCTAAATGTTATTGTGGATCACACTGAGCATGTTAGATACAGATTTCAAAAGTAAACGTTTATTAATCAATAAAGCAGCACACAGAAAAATTATCCCAGCTAAGAAGGAAAGTTCTCAGAACTTTGGCTAACAAGCATGTTCTCTAAACAAACGTTATTTTAATGTTAAAGGGTTACTTCAGGATTTAGCATTAAGCTTTGTATTAGTAGAAAACCTGTAGTATTTTCGAATTACCATGCTTTCCCCCCTCATATCCCCCTGAGAGGAGAGATTTATGTATTTTTTGTCTGGAAAAAATCCTCCGATGACGCAAAAATCGTCATTTTGCGTCATCGGAGGATTTTCTGTCCAGAGGCTAAAGACTACAGCCAGTAGATGGCGTTGTTCCGCATGTTTACAACCCGCCCATACAGGATGGGATCTCACTCACAGAATGTACACAGTATCAGCCGTCTTTCTTTGGAAGCTAAGCTAGCATGCTCTTGTTCTGTGGAGAAAGCTGAATAATAGGAGAAAGCTGAGTAAGTAGGGGTTACCATCTTCCTTTTCCCGGACTTGTCCGGCGGGCGAGACTTAAAAATGTCCGGGATTCGGCTTTTGCGTTCTGCGGTCGCCATTCATTGTTTACATGCACACCTCTCGTTTCAATCTAACTGAATTAATTCCGATCGGTGAATCTGACTGTAGTGTTTACTAGGGCTGACTTCTAATAGTCGAGGATTCGACGATTCGATTCGGAGAGGTCTGATTCGACTATGAACCTCATAGTCGAATACATGGGCGTCAGTTTGGTTTGAAATGTGCTGGGGACAGAGACGCATTCGCATTTTCAGAAGGGCTGGGTACCATTTTTATTTTATTTTTTCAGGTCATGTTTTGAAAGACAATGTCCTGTAGCTTACTAATGTAAATAAATAAAAATGTATTCAAAAATCTGCTTCACATTTTCAGCAGGGCTGCGGAGCGGCTGTGAGTTGACTCCACACGGTTCTCATGTGCGTTAAAAAGCTTTACATGGTTTAATGTACCCAATGATTACCAAATTCCCCTCTCATGTTGCTCCACATAACCACTTAAAATGATTAAAAAAAAATCGAACCCAGAGTCCAATTATTATGGACGTTATCTGATATTAAGCGTTTCTGCTTCACATTTTCAGCAGGGCTGCCAGTTGACGCTGTGAGTTGACTCCACACGGTTCTCATGTGCGTTAAAAAGCTTTACGTTGTTTAATGTACCTAAACAACGATTACCAAATTTCCCTCTCATATTGCTCCTCATAACCACTGAAAATGGTCAAAAAATCGAACCCAGAGTCCAATTATTATGGACGTTATCTGATATTAAGCGTTTCTGCTTCACATTTTCAGCAGGGCAGCGGAGCGGCTGTGAGTTGACTCCACGCGGTTCTCATGGGCGTGAAAAAGCTTTACGTGGTTTAATGTACCTAAACAACCATCACCAAATTTCTCTCTCGTATTGCTCCTCATGTTTATGAAATGTTATGATATATGTGTGATATATATGTGTTTTTTAGCTCTTTTGTTTGAAATGGAAAAAATCTAGCTGCTATCTAAAAAAAAAAAGAAAAAGAAAAAAGGTTCGACTATCAGTCGACTACGGCAAAATCTAACGAATCAGATTCGACTATGAAAATCCTTAGTCGAAAACAGCCCTAGTGTTTACATGAACGCTAAACAAGTGATCTGTTGATGTGCGCTTTACCCTTGCTAAGAAAATTTTCGCTCCTCCGTGAGAGATACGAGACCAGGCGCGTCTCAGTAATGAAGCACCGGCCTCGCGCCGTTCTCCCGCGGCCGTCAGCCTCGTCCTGCTCGCCACAGTAAACATGATGAATGGCGACTGTAGAACGCAAAAGCCGAATCCCGGACATTTTGGGTCTCTAAATCCCTGGCAAACTCATCACTTACTTAGGCTAGCCTTGTTGTTTTCAACTGTGCTCACTGCTCTCTAACCGGTAGGCGTGGCCTCCTAAGGCAGCGAAGCAAGTGCATTCTGGGAGTTGTTGTCTTTCATCCACATAAGCCAAAAATACATTTTCTGGCTTTTCTCAGTCTAGAAAGCTCCAAATTCAAAAATTTCTCCACATTTCTTCTACTTAAATTACCTATTTTAAATACACATTCAACTTTCCAGAGGTGAAGTATCCCTTTAATAGAACATTCTTTCAGAGTTAATAATTTTCACAAAATGTTAGCACAAAAATATTATTTATGCAACGTTCATGGAACGTTTTATTTCTGAAATATTACTACTTGTTTCAGGAAATTCAGAGAACATTCAAAAGTAACGTTGTTTGCAAATGTTTGCAAAATGATAAAATGCAATGTTCCCTTAAAACACTTACAAAACTGCACAGTTGAATTAAAATAAAATAGAATTGAGCCAAAGCGATTGGCTCAATGCACAGTACTAAACTGTAAAAACTACTAAACTGCCAAAGCGATTGCTACGATTCACATGAGAGGTGTCATTAACTCAAAACTTTTTAGAGCATTTTAGATTTTTTTTTTCAACCTTATTTCTCACATGTTGATTTCTTGATGTATCATTTTTCTTATTTTCTGTGTTTGTGTGAAATGCAGATATACTGTGAACCTGAAGAACCTGCAATATACAGCACTATAGATGATGAACGCTCAAGTGTAAGTAAACCAGACATACCATTAATGGCTCAGAAATATGACATATTAAGAGTAAGTTTTCATAAATATATCATGTTTAATTACAATCCCATTCTCCACAGGATCCCAACAAAGACATAACCTACAGTTTTATTGGTGATGCTCCTAGGAGTAAAGCAGTAAGTTTTACAAAAATATATTATTCCATGGATTTATTGTACCATTACTGGCAATTTATTGAAAATGATCTCGCACTTCCATAAGCCTCCAGCAGGTGGAGCAATATACAGCACTGTGGCTCCACACTAACAGTGAGAATGACTGGACTGAGAGCTCTGCAGGAGAGGAACTGAACACTTTTCAACTCACAGTGGCACTTTGGAAATTACAGCTTTTCTCAAACATTTTGGCTAAATTCTCGAATTGTCGTGGAAGAGCAATACACTGTAAAAAATTATTCTGTGGCTTAGTAAATATTACAGAAATTTTTAACTTTATTAACTTAATAAAATCTCTGTATATCGTTTACTTGATTGTTTGAGTTAAACATACCAAAATAATTGAGTAAAAATCCAACAGTTAATTTTAGCTAAAATTTACAGATATATTTAAGTTTTTTTCAATAAAATAATTTAGTATTTGACTAACCAATTATTTCTTTATAATATACTTAATATATATGTGAAATTTCTATCAAAATATTTGAGAATGTTTAATTAAACTGATCTGTTTCAAGAAACAAAAAAAATACTTAATTCAAATCAATATTATTAATATATTTAACACGCTCTTAAAATTGAGTAAGTTTACTCAATTTAAACAATGCCCCCCCCCTCCCCCACCCTCTGACGTGACGAAAACTCGACGGTTGGAGTGAGCGTGGCTGTTTGAACTCTCCAGTCTCCAGAACAACAGCTCTCTTCTCAGCGTCGCAGATTTTGTGCATTTTCACTGTGAAATTCAGGTTGGTGTATGTTTTATTTTATCTATAAAATCATTACTGTGCTTTAAATCATATTTAATGCAAAACAACATAGCCTACAGAGGCGTAATTCGACACCTAAACGAGACGAGAGCCGCGTTTGTCTTTTTGCGTGATTGAAACGCTTTGCATAAACACATGACTGACTTTCATAATGATAATGAATATAATTATTATCATTTGGATGATAAAATGTCCTCAGAACTATCACTTTTTGTTTATTGGCAGGTTATGTCAGTCGCTCGCAGTATATTTCGGCTGTGCCTCAGACAGTAGTCTCAGCCTCAGACGTCACGCCCACGGAACGTTGGCTAAACGTCTGATGCATATGGTACACTTAACTGGAAACACTTCAGGAATGTCGAAGTCGTCATCTGATTGGTTGAATTTTATCGGATTTCCGGGGGGCGCGAGTGTCGCGTTTATTTTCGGTGTGATTGCGGAAGAAAAACTGTTGTGTTTACATGAGTGACAATGAGCATTTATCAAGATCAGCTAAACGTAGTATACGTGCACGAACAGCTCAATGACTTACTGCTTGTTTTCTTCTCCTTCTTTGATTTTCTATGCTGACTGACTTGTTGCACGCCGGTCTGTTGTTGTGGGGACATTTCCACGCCCCGAAACGTGACGCTGAACGAAACGAACTGTAATTGGTTGTTTGACATGTCGGTCAAACGGCCTTATGGGCGGGCCTTGGCCAAAGAAAACTGCTATGAATTCCAGACCTTCAGCCGTCAGTCTGGAGGTCTGGCTACGCGAGACTACTCAGACAGTGACTGTGAGTGAAACGCAGGATGGCGGTATGAAGTTCAAAGTTCACCCGCAGAGCGCGAGTCTTTCTCCGGCACGAGGACCAGCGCAGATTCGGTGGATATTGGATAACAGAGTGGTTGATTACACTTGAATTAGGCTACCTGAATGTTTAAATATTTCATTTTTACTTGTTAAATAAGTTTAAATGCAGGCAATATTGTATACATGAAAAAACAGTCTAAAATGTGCTGTATTGCTGTACTCATTGAAAATAAAGGCCAATGTAATGTATAATGGTGGTTGTCTGGAGTACTATTTTACAAAGGTTTAGAGAAAATAAAAAAGTTAATATTACTCATTAATAAAAACAGTTAATATTACTCATAAATATTGTTTTTTTAATGTTTAAATGTTAAATTATTTCTACTCAATTTTATTTGTTAATGTACCAGATGCAGTTACTCAGATTTACTTAATTTTTTTACTTGCATTTACTCAATTCATACAGTATATTTCATTGATTTCACAGCTTTAAAATTTACTCAATTTTTTTGAGTGTAAAAATGTTTCACCAATAAAATTGAGTAAATAATAGTTAAACTTTTTACAGTGTAGGAGGAATGTGTGATGGTGTTAGGGGAAGACATAATAGATTGTGTAAAAATTAACAAAGCAACTATAAATGTTCAATTTATATAACATATTTCTTCAAAAATAAATGTAATGTATAAATACAAAGGTTAATTAAGTGTGCTTGCTGAAAGCAGCACACTTATTGTTCTTCTTAAGTTTTCTTATTATTATTATTATTATTATTATTCCCGGGAGAAAAATTTTGGCCAGCTCCTGCGCCTAGGCCCTTTGAGACAGAGACACCGTTCCAACTTTAAAACGTTCGGTCAGTACCGGTGTAAGTTGCTCGCGAAGATGACATCACAAGTCCATGTCGTTTGTCCGCCATAGTGGATTGAACAGGAAGCGAAACTAAAGTTTCACAGGTCACAAATTTGGTCCGAACTTCACGAAACTGGACGTACATGATCCTTGGACCAAGCCTCACATAAGTTACTAGAAGGATTTTTGATTTTCGGAAGCGTTTGCCCGTCACAGCCAAACGAAATCGGCGGCGTAGTCGCCAAAACAGGAAGTAGTTCATATCTCAGGAACGCTGTCACGTATCGAAACCAAACTTTGTACATTAACTCGATACTCCAATGTGAGGAAGCACAAGATCTGAATTTTTTTTTTATTTTTATTTTTATTTCAGGCTAATAGACAAACCCATTTACCTATGTCTATGCAAGTGTTTCACCTTTTGATGTTAATGCATTTATTTAGACAGTAGGTGGCACTGTTGTATTACATTTCACAGAGCAGCCAAGTCAGTGTATATGGACTGCATTCGTTTTTACCAGGTTTGTCTTAATAAATGCAGGCATGAATTTCGTTTTTTGCATTGGTCTATTTTAATCATCTTCATTTATTAATATATACAGATTTGTATGCATGAATTGTGCATTTCCAATCCTCAAAGCAGTTAATAAAAAATAAAAAAAACTTTATACAAAATACATCATGCTCTTCTTCGATAACCGAACAAACAATTAATTGTCTGTGGCTGTGTTTGTGCGCGCGGGAAATATGCTGCGCATAACAATAGAAAACAAGGAGAAACGCGCAGTCACATGCTCAAACAATCAACAACGTCGCTCTAGAGGTGCGTTGTGGACTGCGAAGTGGACTTCACAGGGTATTCCGCCATCTTAAGTTAGAGTCTAATCCGAAGGGAGCAAACATGTTCAGTTCGAAGGGCACTGCGCACGGCATAGGGAATAAGGGAACATCGATACATCACTTCACAGGAAGTGGAGAGCGATGATCACACACCCAACTTTCGCGCACCACGTCATCACTAGTCAGAACGGTCATAACTAACGATGGAGGAGTTTACGTATGTGTGTAAGTAATACATTTCGCCATTGTTATACAAATGACAGTATTTTTAACGGTTATTGTTGTATGGGGCGCCGTTTGTAAAGCGACTCACGCTGAAAATAACAGCAACATTTTGTCACATTTAGCTTCAAACAATGTTTAAAAAACTGGTATGAATTTTTTACATCACTTTTTACCACATTTACAACAATATTTGTCAACTTAAATAGTATTTTAAATAGTTAAATCTAAATATTAAATGTTACACCTAAATGTTAAATGTTAAATCTAAATGCTAAATATAAATATAAATCTAAATGTTAAATCTAAATGCTAAATATAAATCTAAATCTAAATGTTAAATATAAATATTAAATCTAAATGTTAAATCTAAATGTTAAATCTAAATGTTAAATCTAAATCTAAATGTTAAATCTAAATGTTAAATCTAAATGTTAAATCTAAATCTAAATCTAAATGTTGAATTTAAATCTAAATGTTAAATCTAAATCTAAATGTTGAATCTAAATGTTTCGGGTGAAACTAAATATTTAACTAATATGCAAATTCAAAATGCCGGTAACAGGAAGTGCCAAAATAAAAGCTCGAGGTGGTCAGAGTGTGTTTATAGCATGGTTTATAGTGTCAAATAACGAATAAAAAACATCTCATCCGAGGAAATGGACACTTGGACATAGATTATCGTGATAATAACTACCTCAAATAATAAACACATTTGGAGAAACTTTATTTGAAGAGTAGGCTAGTGTCACTTTTATGAAAAGTGCGGGACTTATGACCTGTAGCCATAATAGCCAGCTATGGCCACTAGGGGGCTCACTTTGACTGAATGTCATGTCATTACTCTCATCACGAAACTCTACAGTTTCTCCAAACGTGTTTATTATTTTAGGTAGTTATTATCGTTATATTATAGTTATTATTATGAGATTTTTTTTTATTCGTTATTTGACACTATAAACCATGCTATAAACACACACTGACCACCTCAAGCTTTTATTTTGGCACTTCCGCTTACCGGCATTTTGAATTTGCATATTAGTTAAATATTTAGTTTCACCCGAAACATTTAGATTCAACATTTAGATTTAGATTTAGATTTAACATTTAGATTTAGATTTAACATTTAGATTTAGATTTAACATTTAGATTTAACATTTAGATTTAGATTTAATATTTAGATGTAACATTTAGATTTAACATTTAGATTTAACATTTAGATTTAGATTTAACATTTAGATTTAGATTTAATATTTAGATTTAACATTTAGATTTAACATATATATTTAACATTTAGATTTAGATTTAATATTTAGATTTAAGATTTAGATTTAGATTTAACATTTAGATTTATATTTAGCATTTAGATATTTAACATTTAGGTGTAACATTTAATATTTAGATTTAACTATTTAAAATATCTCTAAGTTGACAAATATTGTTGTAAATGTGGTAAAAAGTGACCGTCAAAAAATTCATACCAGTTTTTTTAAACATTGTTTGAAGCTAAATGTGACAAAATGTTGCTGTTATTTTCAGCGTGAGCCGCTTTACAAACGGCGCCCCATAATTGTTGTGAATATTACATATACTATTTATGATGATTATAATTTACCTCGTGAATGCAGCCAGCTTAGCTAGTTTGTGAAGTAAAGTGATTTTATTTTAGGTAGTTGTAAAATAGTGCAATATAATTGTAAATATATAATATAATAATAAAAAAAATAAAATATGAATGTAGTCCTATATGTATTTGTTATATCATAATCTGCGCGACTCCGTCGTTGACTTTCTTTGATGACATTTGCTGGGCATTTCAAATGAGCGGTTATTGTCAGTGAAGTCCACTTCAACTGATATACCGTGCTCAGGGAGTAGGGGAGCAGTGAACATTGACCCTGTCGAATGGAACGCACATTAGATGTGTAAAAACAAGTGGAAAGCGCGAGCGCGCCGCTGTCTCCTTTCGCTTGTTCTCCTGTGGCGTCTGTCGTTGCTATGCGGCAACCATGAACTGCGCTCTCCATGATGACAAGAGCTGTGTCTGAAATCGCTCCCTATCCACTATATAGTGCACTATTTAGGGTGTCGGCCATTTTGTAGTGGTGTCCGAATTCTGAGTGAACGACATCATTCCCTACATTCTTCACTACTTTTATCCACAATCCTCTCTGAATTCGAGTGTACATACGATGTACACTTGCTGAGAAACTATTTCCCACAATCCAACACGATAAGGCGATAGAGCGCAAATGAAAAATAAACAAAAATGTCACCATGGCAACGGTGCACGCGAGTTAGAAAACAATCATTTATAAGACCAGACGCCTGGTTATTTATTTATATATACCGTTATATCTATATTTGAAAAATCAAATGTGTTGTGTAGTGTTTTGTTCTCTTTTATTTTCACATATAAATGAAAAAAGTAAATAAATATGACAAGCAAGTGTTTTTATTATCTTTTTTTTTTAATCAAATAACGCAATAAACGTGAAAAATACATGCATACAATGGTTACATACAATTCATACAGCCAAAAAAAGGAAATATTAAAGATGGGTAGGTAATGTTTATGACAAATTGTCCGAGCTCTCTGGCGCGTGATAATCATGTCAGCGTCCAAATTCTTTGCTGATGTAGTGCACTCAACTGCCATTCACTATGTAGGGATTAGTGAACGAGTGAGCGGTTTCAGACACAGCTAAGGAAGTATCAGCAAAAGATTACTAGATTTCTAGCCCTTGCATTAGCTTTACTACTAGATATATTTATGGAGATGAAAAATAATAAGGCGCCCTGTACAGCTATGATCAGCTTTTCGGCCGAGCATTCAATGTTGTTACGCTGCAAGCTGATGGTTCGTTGCTGCCGCGCTCTATCACACGCACACCATAAAGAGCAAATTGTTTTTTAATGTTTCAATTTCGTGATTAAAATGAATTAGGAAGCGGATAATTTCTTCATAAACAGCTCATTGTGACTCAATGTTAGAATGCTGCACCTACACTCGATAGTGTGAATAAGATCAGCGCAACGCAGACCACTGCATTGACAGGGTAAAACACATGATCTGTCTACGGCCAGTGCTCAGCGGAAGACAGAAAATGCCGGTCCAGCGCTGATTGAGGAATTAAATTCGAAAATAAAAGACAGTTTGACATATTTTTTCTCGCATTCTCGCATTTTTTCTCGCATCTCGCATCTATCCACTACCTGCTAACGTTAGTGCACTGCACCCGAGCAAGCACACTTTGCAGTTCCTCCGGAAATGCATTTTTCTAGTTGTCTTTTATTGTACTACAGTATTTATCTTTTCCTACTGTCTGAATCTGTATTTAAATTATTATTATTATTATTATTATTATTTTTTATTATTATTTTTTTTTTTTTTTACAATTGCTAACAATCGTTTACCGATACTTAACGTACTTGTTCTAATCTCTTAACTCAACAACACCACATTTTGTTCATTCATATGCCAACTCTACATTTCAAAATGCAATGATCAGATAAGTTGCTGTTAAAAATATGGTCATGTGGTCAAGGCAGAGACATATAGGGAAGACAGAAACAGACCTCAAAACAGACTTTGCTGCATTCATTTATAGACAAACTGATCTATAAATAAACATGCATCCCAGAAAATTGTGTGAATGATTTACTGTCTTGTGTAGTGTCTTTTAATTCTTCTTTTTTTTATGCTATGTATTTTATGATAGAGCCAACGGTCAATGTAACCTCACCTATACCATGTTTGGTCTCTATAAATTGATACTTTGAAGATCGAAATGATTGTGTACATGATATGCCGATAGCTGCGCAACATATTAGTATTACAAGAATCTTTCTTAATTTCTTCATCAGAAACCAATCCAGCTGCACATGCAAATGAGCACGCTTAAAACAATGATTCATAAATCAACCACAGAGGAATTTTCCCGCTTGGAAATTCCACCTTTCTCATTGGTCAAGCAAACCCGGAGAGGTGGGGCCTTTCTCAGGCTTTATTAATGACTCCCCCTCTTCTTCTGGCCTTCACTGCTGCTTCTTCTGGTTGATGTCACAGCTTGCTATGCCTTCAATCTCCCAACAGAGTCACACTCTATTTTCTTCAATACAACTCAGAAGAAAACTGCAACTTTACCATCACTGAATGGGCAACCATCTTCGACTTCCACACTCCTTGGTTGGCCAGGGCCGGCAGGTCACAATCTACATGTGGTCAGCCATGTACTCATGGAGAGAGAGAAAACCTTCAACCAGAACAGAGTCAAACAAACCACTCAATTTCATCATATCCTCTTCATCCAACGGAGAATAAAACAATTGCAACTTCCACGTTTGACACTCACCGAACCATCAACATCCTTTTCCAAGAACTTCAAGAATTGTTTCCACTGCAAACACCAAGCAAGTATACATTTAATGAGGTGCTCTGAAAATGGTAAGACGATGGATCTTTTCATAGTCAAATGGATCTTTTCCATAGTCCCATTTCCTGCTTCCGGTTCCATTCTGTCACTCACCATTTTACCTATGCATGTTTGTATGTGTGTTTAGATTAGTTATGTTTATGATTTAGTTAATAACACTTGTGCACAATACGTATTTGGTTCTGATTCTCTGCTTGCAACAAAGTTTACTTTACGATTTAGATTTTGACTACAGGCTCTTAGTAGTACTGTACAATAAGAAAGACATTTCCCTCCCCCGGAAATTAATATTTCTTAGAATTAATAAACAATTAACACTGAGTGTTCACTGGACGAACAGGTGGGTTGATTGTAATATTAATTTTACTACATTAAGTTAATTCTATAAACTGATCCAAATATTCATAATAAATTATAACAAGTTATGATTGATTATTAATATTTCTTTGAGCTAACTCGTTACACCGTGTAAACTACAAAGCCAAAACTGAGAAGCCATGTGTGACAAACTAAGTTCACCCTATGACTCAGTTGCTTGTAGAACCACCTTAGCATCAATTATCATCTGTTTATACACATCTTTCTGAAGGTCCCGCCACAGCATTTTAGTCAGGTTGAGGTCTGGACTCTGACTGGGCCAATGCAACTCGTTGATTCTCTACTTTTTCAGTCATTCTGTTGTAGATTTGCTGGTGTGCTTGGGATCATTGTCCTCAGGGGCGCTGCTAAGGATTTTGGGCCCCATGAAAATAATCTTGACAGGGCCCCCAACACAGCTGAGACTTTTTTCATATTAATTTACATAAAATCATGGTTTACGGTATTTTGACTATCATTCTCATATATTTAAGTCAATCAGACAATTGAACTCCATCCCATGTCCACACCCGTAATTTGTCCTCTGTAATACTGCACTACTTCAGTACTGTATAATGTATATACTGTGCATAGCTGTACATGTGTCATATAGTGTATTCACATATATTTATATTTGTATGTACAGTATGTGAGGCAAAGCCGTCCACCCTGCACCCTGCTCTATCGAAACGTGCCAACTTGTCGAAAAATGCTACCGTAGAGACCTGGGGCTTCATGTACAAAGCGTACGTACGCACAGAAAAGTGCTGTAGGCTACGATCATTGTCACGGGCGGTCCACTAACAATTTAGAAAACCTTTCCAGGGTTTCCCCAGGTTTGATCACCCCAAATTTAAGACTTTTTAAAGACCTTTTTAACACCACCTACATCGCACCCATTATGCAGTCGTAAAACACCAGATCAAATCCCAATAATGACTATTACTAACAAATGTTTAATTAAAAATACATTTAGGCCTATTATAAAAAAAAACTCATTCAACAACACACTGCAAAGTGATGTTTTTGGTAAATATCAAACATTCATAACAATAAACAGATGAACTAACTTTTCAAAACGTCTTAGTAAAGTTTCTCAGCATTCAAATTGCTTCAGCCATTGCTTCAGAGGGGTAGACAGATAGGTAAGAGAGATATAGATAGTAGGGGTGTAACGGTTCACAAAATTCACGGTTCGGTTCAATACGATACACTTGTGTCACGGTTTGGTACTTTTTCGAATACAGCAAAAATAAATAAATGCCAGAGAATTTTTTTATTATTATTTTATTTATTAAAACTAATACACTTTGACCAATGATGGAGCTATAATAGACTCTTCTTAGGAGCATAAACAAAACAGCTCCTTGGAAAAAAATGAAATGTAACCTAATATTGTAGTAGTTATAAACAAAGGTCTATTTTTAGTTCAGATTAACATTTGAGGGCAGCAATTGTATTCATAATGTCAAAATAAAACCGACGTAATGTTACTTGAAGGCATTATAGCCTACTATTCCTGCCAAACTTCCATGGTTGCAGTTAGTGTTACTACAGTAAATCCATGGTGAATGTTGCTGATCTGTGGACACTAACGTTAGATAGTTCATTCATGTCACAATGTTTCTTCCTGGCTTCCACGCGCTGTTTGATCCGTTAATAACGGAGAAATGTGAATGTTTCTCACTAGATCTTACAGCGATGTTATTACTTCTGTGGCGAATTAAAATGATTTATTTACTGGATCTCTTATTACCGCTGTGTAACAGTGTCGCTTGATCAAGATCGCTCGCGCTGCTTTGGTCCAAACTGATAAACAACGGTCCGTCAACCACACAATAACGAGTAGCTCAGTTTCATTCCGCTTACATTACGTTTGCACATTTGATTTTGGACAATGTTGTGGTCGCGCCGGCGTCTCTTACATTATGAGCGCGCTTGCCACGCGCAACGCGCCTACATTTGAAATAATGAAATTTTGGTCGGCAGGAAAAATGGTCCAACGTACCGTTCGGTTCTATGATACTTCATCACACCTGCGCTATAAGTGAAGTCAAGCTGTTTGTGTTGCCTGGATACAATTTGGGCGGACTGAACCATTTTATGATAATCGAGAGGGGGAGAGGGGCCCACGGACGTTTGTGTTTCCTAAACAAATACATTTTTTTGACACCAGGAAACAGCAAATAGAATCATTTAAAGTTAATAATTTTTACTATCAAATATTTTTTTTTAGCACCACAATTTTATTGGGGGCTTCTCTGGGCCCCCTCTTAGTCATGGGCCCCGAGAATCGTCATCGTTTACCCCCCCTTTACAGCGCCCCAGATTGTCCTGTAGGATGACCCAATTTTGGCCATCAAGCTTTAGCTGTCGGACAAATGCCCTCACATTGGTACCCAAAGGAGTTCATGGTCGACTCAAATACAGCAAGAAGCCCAAATTATCACCCCTCCACCATCGTGATGGAAAGTTGGTATGAAGCGTTTGTGCTGATACTTTCGGTAATTATAGTGTAGGCCTACCTATAATGTACTTACATGTCAGTATAAGGGACATATGTATTGTCTTTCAAATAAAGGATTCTGAGTCAGTGATATTAGATTTCGCGTATGTATTATATGTATACTTACCCTGTAACATGGAAAAAGAGGGTAACAAGCACCACTTTAATTTACAGGCCCGCTGTCACACTTACCCTGTAACATGTAACAAGAGTATATTTACCCAGTATAAAAAATTAAAAAAATGCCATAGTTTTATTTTTACTTGCCTTGAAACATGTAAGCCCAAACTAAAACATATGCACTTTTGCAATCAAAAATAAATATATAAATAACTTACTGTATAAATGCACAGATATGTATACCCTGTGATTTTTAAAAAGCCTATACAGTATGTATTGGAACACTATTATTACGTGTGTTCGCTAAATTGCTCCCAAAAGTAAGATTGTTGTATCATAATTGTAGAATAAGTATACCCTTAGTTTATACTTACAGTAAAAATAATAATAACTGACTGAATTTTAGCAAACAAAATGGGATATAATGTAAATTCACTAACCAATGTTACAGTGCTATGGATAACTACAGTATTCAGTATACAATAGTATACAGTAACTCTCTAACGGTAGCATGAGTTTATTATAAATGTTTGACAATATCAGACAAGCATTCATTATGTCTAACTTTAATGACTTTTTTGTATTTTCATTTGCTCACTGCAGTGGAGCTTGAAGATCCCGCCACACTCTATCCCTACCCATAACCCTATCCCTAAACCTGAATCAGGTCAAACTCCAGCCATGATGTCCAGAGAGGGAAGCTGGACGTCATTTGGTTCTGCAGTGAACGCCACTTGTTTCCATTGTGTACAGCTGTGCCGTGAACCACATTCATCCACACAGATGAGCAGAGATGAATCACAAAAAAAAAGTAAAAAAATAATGTATGCAAAATACATGGGTTTAATTTTGTAACCGCTATGGGGCAAAAGCATTAAAGGACAAATCAAGTGAAAAATGAACCTGGGGTTAATTAACACATGGTTACCGAGTCGATCGTTCCCTGCGATGCGTTTTCATGAAAATCGAATGTAAAGAGTTTTATCTTTAAAAACAGATTAGCTCATAACAGTAGTATATGGGGCAGAGAGTAAGTAAAAGTAAATTGCTAGTTAATACCACTAACAAGGCTCAAAATAGCCTCACACTAACACGGCAACATAATGAGGGTCCTTACATACAAACCGAAGCATTGAGAACTTTGTAAGTGTACAGACAGTTTAATAAGAAGATACTTTATAAAGACAGTACATTACGCGTTGACATGCAGGATCCATCTTGGAAAACAGTCTCGACTAATCGAGCCACGAACGGCGTGCTACGTTAGATTTCACAAACGTAATTCCTATCGACCAGCTATCCTATCGACGCCGTTCGTTGCTCGATTAGTCGAGACTGTTTTCCAAGATGGATCCTGCATGTCAACGCGTAATGTACTGTCTTTATAAAGTGTCTTCTTATTAAACTGTCTGTACACTTACAAAGTTCTCAATGCTTCGGTTTGTATGTAAGGACCCTCATTATGTTGCCGTGTTAGTGTGAGGCTATTTTGAGCCTTGTTAGTGGTATTAACTAGCGATTTATTTTTACTTACTCTGTGCCCCATATACTACTGTTATGAGCTAATCTGTTTTTAAAGATAAAACTCTTTACATTCGATTTTCATGAAAACGCATCGCAGGGAACGATCGACTCGGTAACCATGTGTTAATTAACCCCAGGTTCATTTTTCACTTGATTTGTCCTTTAACTTGTCAACATACAAATCAAACAGATATTATTTAAATTTAGAAGAACCAAAACTTTTGCCTGCGTAAGAAAAATGTTGGATATCTAAAATAAACATTGTTTATTTCTTTGTGGTAATTACTCAAAAAGCAAAACGATCACACATCATGTTCTCAGGCAGAAAAATGGAGCTTGGTGCTGGTAAAGTGTCATCATAAATTATTTGTGATTGATAAAAATTAGTGTGTTACTACCTGCAACCCCAGACTGAAACAGAGATGTAAATGAAAGTGTGACAAGAACATAACTTGAAATCTAGAGTCTATCCTCACTGCACAACCAGATGGCGCAAGACGTTTGAGTGTTATATGATGGGGAAAAGGGAAGTGCAGCAGTCACTACAAACACAGTTAGACAACTCAAGATACAGGAAGAGAGACTTTCACAATGGCCACATACGCGAAGGAAAAAATGATCTACATTTCAATCGGGTTTTGGCTCATTTTAGGTGAGTATTAAATGTTGTGCTGTTTTTGTTTCTAATGGATCCTGTTTATCATTTTGGAATGACAGATGTTATGCTCAGCTGTTTATGCTTTTAATGTGTTTTATGTGAAAATAGAACAAATTAAGGAGTGAATTATTGTTAATCCTGGACATAATAACGGTTTGTGTGTTGTTTGTGTAGGTGTTGAATGCTTCAGCGGTTGGTCAAATCACACCATAACTGTTAAGACTGGAGAATCTGTCACCATCCCATGTCATTATGATGAGAAAAACCCACAACAGAAGAAATACTGGTTCTCAGAAACCCTTCCTAATCGTACATACACAAACACAACAGAGGAGAATCTGTCAGTAATTGATCATCCTGATCAGAGTCTCTTTACTGTGACTATGAGAAACCTGCAGAGCTCAAAACATAATGGGGATTATTATTGTACTATGGAGACTGATGGAAAACCGACTGTCACATATGAGCTTCATCTCTGGGTTCAGTCTGGTATGAGATTTTGTAATTATTTTAATCACATTCTAATGTCAAATTCTCTGACTTCACACATACTGTATGCTTTTAATAATCTCAAATGACTATGTGTTCAGCTCCTGATGTGTATGTGAAGAGCAGCAGTGTATCTGGACATGAAGGTGATAATGTCAGTGTCCAGTGTTTCTACAGTTGTGGATATCAGAATAAATCCAAACAGTGGTGCAGATATAAAGATCAGAGCTGTTACACTGAGAAGAGGACTGACACATCCCAGAATCCATCAGTCCAGATCAGTGATGATGGGAGAAGCTCCTTCACTGTGTTGATGACTGGACTGAGACTCAGTGATTCTGGATGGTACTTCTGCTCTGCTGGAGAGGCACTGAATCCTGTTCATCTCACTGTAATCGAGGCAGAACCAGGTAAAATATTTCAATAATAAATATTTTTCTACTATATTTTAAATAAAACACAACTAAAATTGCTTTGCAGTAAACTTTTCAAATTTTACTTTTAACAGTAAACGGGGCCACAGACAAACCGAGAGACTCGTTAGTACTGAAATATTTCTCATTAAAACCTTCATATAATTATTCTATATTTGGCTGTTTTGTCATCAATGCTCTACTTCCTCAATTTCTTTCTCTTTAATGCTTACATAATCATTTCCTTATTGCCCTAGTGCTTTTTCTTTCTTTTTTTTCTATCTTTGCAGAAGTGAAACAGGAAACAAGAATAATAGTAAAGCTGAAGGCAGTAATGAACAAAAGTAATACATCTGTATTGTTTAAAATAAAAATAAAATAAAATAAGGTTAAACTAATTCTAAGACTATTAGCCTGAAATGCCTTAAAGTTTAATGGCCTGGTGGAAATTTAGTCCAGATGCCTTGTTTTCTGGTGCTTTTATTCAGCTGAATTAGTTCCACAACTCTTTCTGAGCTTTTTGAATGAACCGATATTAAAGTGTTCCCTTACGAGAACGTTCTCTCGTACTGCGTTGCAAACGCTATGGGAAAACTCCTTTTCTCGAGAATATTGAAGCCTTTATTTTAAAACGCATTTGCTACAGCACAGGCGAGAGCATCAGACCCACGTGAGTGAGCTGATAGGCTGTGCTGTGGGCAACTGCACGAACCAATGGCGGATAGACAGAAGCGCGCGAGCCAATCAGGGCGCTTGGCGCTCTGTCACTGTCAAGCGCGCGAAACTACACGTGACCATAACATATAAATACAGATAGAATCCGCCATTTGACAGATTTAATCTCCTTCAGCTCGACTCACCTCGTCGCTGATTTTCTCCGGTCGTAAGAAGCCCTCGTCGTGGAAAAGCCGTCCAGCGGAACAGCTTCGCATCCCGGCATCTCGCCAGCTGAGCGTTTCCCTGTGGCATCCGACGAAAAATTATATCCTTTTCATTGCATATTTATCTAAAAGAGCAAACCGCTGTTTTCACAGCGCGGCATAATGCCTCTCTCCATCTGAGAGCTGTGGGGTCTCCCTGCATGCATCCGACGGACACACCCAGTGTGCGGCCTGCCTCGGCCCTGAGCACGCCGAGGCAGCGCTCATGAAAGGCGGCTGCCAATTCTGCGACGGGATGCCTGTCTCCGTTCTCCGTTCAAGGCTGTCTTCGACGGTGACCGATTCCGCCCACCTTCCGTCTTCGGCGCCCCACGAGCCCCGTAGGAAGAAGCGGCGCGATCAGAGGCGTCCTGAGCGCGGTGAGTTTAGCGAGTGCACGCCGGGCCTTTCTCCTCGTGCCTCGCCCACGCCTTCTTCGCCTTTCCTGTTCTCTCGGAGCGAGCAGCGCCCCTCGTCTGAAGCGGCTGGACTCGTCTCTGTCGGCGCATCTCCGGATGACGTCGATGACGCACTTTCTATGGCGGCATCTGAGCGAGGATTGGTCGGGCTCCGCGGACCCCGCCCCCCCCTCTCAGCTAGAGTTTTCTGATACTCGAGCGAGCATTGACGCCGAACTTCTCCGTGTCATGTCTCGCGCTGTTGACGAGTTGGGACTCGATTGGCTTTCTCCAGCTGATCCCGCCAGAAGCCGCCTCGATGAATGGTACCTGCCGGGGCGCCAGCAGGCCCCTCGTCAGCGCGCCGCTCCATTTATGCCTGAGGTTCACGAAGAGCTCACAAAATGCTGGCGCGCGCCCTTTTCAGCGCGAACGCGCTCATCCGCCTCTTCTACGCTCTCCACTGTTGACGGCGCTGAAGAGAAAGGATATGTGTCTCTCTCCCCACTGGAGGAAGCGGTCGCTGCACACTTATGCCCCCCCACTGCAGGTAGTTGGAGGTCTAAGACGGTGCACCCTTCTAAGCCGTGCAGAACTACTTCGGCCATTGCCAGCCGCGCATACGCTGCCGCCGGTCAAGCCGCCTCTGCACTTCACGCCATGGCGACGCTTCAAGCCTTCCAGGCCAAACTTCTCCGTTCCATGGATGAGTCAGGCCCGGACCTAGACACATTTAAAGACCTCAGGAGTGCCACGGATCTGGCACTGAGGGCCACGAAGACCACCGCTCAAGCCCTGGGCCGCAATATGGCCAGCCTAGTGGTAATGGAGCGCCACCTCTGGCTAAACTTAACCGAGATCAGGGACGCGGATAAATCTGCCTTCCTCGACTCGCCCGTCACAGCCTCACGTCTCTTCGGCCCATCTGTCAGCGGCTTCGCCGATCGCTTCACTGAAGCTCAGAAGGCTTCCAGCGCCATGAGACACTTTCTACCAAAGCGCTCCAGCTCAGTCCAACGGCGCCCCAAGAGCACGCCGCGACCTGAGAAAGTGGTGTCCCAGGTCCTCCAGCCCCGCCCAGCGGCTGAGACCAGTAAGCACATGAAGCCAGCGAAACGGTTCCCGTTCCCTAAGCGCCAGGGCCCGCGGCCGAAGCTGACGCTCGATCACGAGCCCAAGAAGCCGTCCTAACCGGCACAAAGAGGGGTCACTGTCCCGCTGCGGCCGGACCAGCCCCAAAAATCGCTCGACTACTGCTCACGGCTCCCTCTTCAGTTCAGGCGGCTGCAGCAGTTCTAAATGCAGTTCATGGGCCCGTCACATGTCACGCACCCCTGCAAACAAACGCTGTTTTAACAGCGACCCACACAAAGCACAAATCGAGCATAATTTCTCACATGCATACATGTCAGTCCGAGCCCCCCACTCTGGGTGTTCCAGATATGATAATGCCTCTAGCTCTGCGGGCTCTAGCTTGGCAAGCTATCCCCGGAGTTTCAGTATGGGTGATGAACATCATAAAGCATGGTTACTCGCTTCAGTTCGCCCGCAGACCACCGCGTTTTCGCGCGGTTATACAAACCACGGTAAGAGGCACATTGAGTCATGTCCTCCGCACCGAAGTGTTAAGTCTGCTGGCGAAAGGGGCCATCGAGAAGATCCCCCCTTCTCTGAGTGAGTCAGGTTTTTACAGCCGATACTTTCTTGTTCCAAAGAAAGACGGCGGCCTGAGACCCATTTTAGATCTGAGACATCTGAACAAGGCTCTCATGTTATGGCCGTTCAGAATGCTCACGACCAGACATATCCTGACGCAGATTCGCCCAGGCGACTGGTTTTTCTCAGTAGATCTGAAAGACGCTTACTTTCACATTCAAGTGAACCCCCACCACAGGCCATTCTTGAGATTCGCCTTCGAGGGGCAGACATACCAGTACACAGTTCTTCCATTTGGACTGGCACTAGCGCCTCGTACATTCACGAAGTGCATGGATGCAGCTCTCTCCCCCCTGAGACAGCGGGGAATGCGCATCCTAAACTACCTCGACGACTGGCTCATACTGACCGCTGTGTTCAAGCCCTGGCCCCTTGGAAAAACGCCAGCTGGTACCAGCAGGGCGTAAGCATGGGGGTAGTTTCAGAGAGGAGGATGATTTCAACAGACGCCTCCAACTCCGGTTGGGGAGCTCTGTACGAGGGCAGGCCTGCCTCCGGCCTCTGGTAGAGCTCGGAGAAACGCCTACACATAAACTGCCTCGAAATGAGAGCAGTTTTTCTAGCCCTAAAAACATTCCTCCCATACCTGGCGGGACACCACGTGTTGGTACGGACGGACAACATGTCGGTGGTCTCTTACATAAATCGCCAGGGCGGCCTCTGGTCCCGCAACCTGTTTGCCATAGCCTCACAGCTCTTGCTATGGGCTCACACCAATCTGCGCTCGCTCAGGGCAGCTCACGTGCCAGGCACGTTGAATACAGGAGCAGACATGCTCTCTCGGGGCAGAGTTCCCCCAGAGGAATGGTCTCTCCACCCTCAGACAGTTCTCCTACTCTGGGAGGTCTTCGGGAAGGCAGAAGTAGATCTTTTCGCCTCAGAAGACAACTGTCAATGCCCAATCTTTTTCTCAAAGAGCAGGGATGCGTTGGCCCACGACTGGCCCAACCTTCCTCTCTATGCGTTCCCCCCGGTCTCGATGCTCCCTCAGGTCATCGAACGGATCAGGAACACGAAAAGCGCAGTGCTATTAGTAGCTCCTCTCTGGCGGACCCAGGTTTGGTTCCCAGAGTTGATGCAGCTGTCTGTAGCAGACCCGTGGCCAATCCCAGTGAGGCGCGACCTCCTGACTCAGGCCAACAGGACAATCTGGCATCCCCGTCCCGACTTATGGGCCCTACATGTATGGCCACTCAACGGGTACCCCAGAACCTCCCAGAGGGCGTCCTGAATACTATAAAGGAAGCTAGAGCTCCGTCTACCAGACGCCTCTATCTCAGTAAATGGTCAGTGTTTTCCAGCTGGTGTTTAGCTCAAGACCTCGACCCATACACTTGTGAAGTACCAAGAGTACTGTCTTTTCTACAGGAGATGTTGGACGCGGGTCGCTCCCCCTCCACTCTCAAAGTGTACGTGGCAGCCATTGCTGCTTTTCACGTATTGGAAGCCGGGGCCTCCTTAGGAAAAAGCGACCTTATAGTTCGCTTCCTCAGGGGCGCCAGGAGGCTTAACCCGCCTCGGCCACCGTCTGTTCCGGCCTGGGACCTCTCCTTGGTCCTGCGGGCTCTTAAGGGACCTTCCTTTGAACCACTTCAGTCAGCTGATCCTAAGTCTCTCTCTCTGAAAACCGCCCTGCTTCTAGCACTGGCGTCAGTAAAGAGAATAGGGGATTTACAGGCGCTGTCTACCAGCGCTTCCTGTCTGGAGTTTGGTCCTAATGACTCCAAGGTCATTCTTAGGCCAAGACATGGATATGTTCCTAAGGTGCTCTCAACTCCGTTCAGAGCCCAGGTTATTTCTCTGTCAGCTCTCCCCTCCTCCGAGGAGGATAGCGATTCTCTCATACTTTGCCCAGTCAGAGCTTTGAGAATTTATCTGGAGCGTTCGGCCTCTTTCAGACAGTCTGAACAGCTCTTTGTGTGTTTCGGGGGCCGATCCAAGGGCCTCCCGGTCACTAAAACCACACTGTCCAGATGGATAGTTGACGCCATTGCCCTGGCTTACACCTCACTGGGCCTCTCTTGTCCCATAGGTGTTAGAGCTCATTCCACGAGAGGTGTTGCCTCTTCGTGGGCTTGGTCAAGTGGTATTCCCATTGAAGACATTTGTGCGGCGGCCGGCTGGTCCGCTCCGTCCACATTTGTGAGATTCTATAAGCTGGATGTCCCTGCTCTGCAGACATGCGTTCTTTCTGTCTAGACTCTGGCTCTGTGGATCCAGACTAGTTTTGAACCATGGTCACTTGGGTATTCCCATCTATAGCATATGTGCGGCGGCCGGATATCCGCTCCGTCCACATTGTTGAATTATAGCTTTAATGCCCTTGCTTGTAGCTACAGTTCTTCTGTCTAGACACTGGCTCTGTGACCCAGTCTAGTTGATATTGAACACACGGTTTTCACTTTGTGGGCTAAGTGACTGGCTCTGGCCAGATCCGATGAATTATAACTTTAATGTCCCTGCTTTGCAGTTACAGTCTTTTCAGTCTAGACTCTGGCTCTGCTGACCCAGACTAGTTTGATATTAAACACACGGCTATCACCTTGTGGGTTAAATGACTGGCTCTGGCCAGTCTTTATTACGGATAATTGATGGGCCCGATGTTCGGTCTCTTTTTATCCTGGCTATTCTGTACTTCCCGGAACTCTGGTGAGTCAGAGCGGCCAAAAGATTAATAGCACGGCGTTTTAAATGGAAACGTTCCCATAGCGTTTGCAACGCAGTACGAGAGAACGTTCTCGTAAGGGAACGTACTGGTTACTTTCGTAACCTCGGTTCCCTTAGAGATAAGGGAACGAGTACTGCGTTGCCTTGCCGTGCTATTTTTTCTTATGGCAGGTTTGTCGCTTCAGTCGATTATACCTGTCAAATGGCGGATTCTATCTGTATTTATATGTTATGGTCACGTGTAGTTTCGCGCGCTTGACAGTGACAGAGCGCCAAGCGCCCTGATTGGCTCGCGCGCTTCTGTCTATCTGCCATTGGTTCGTGCAGTTGCCCACAGCACAGCCTATCAGCTCACTCACGTGGGTCTGATGCTCTCGCCTGTGCTGTAGCAAATGCGTTTTAAAATAAAGGCTTCAATATTCTCGAGAAAAGGAGTTTTCCCATAGCGTTTGCAACGCAGTACTCGTTCCCTTATCTCTAAGGGAACCGAGGTTACGAAAGTAACCAGTACGTTTTCTTGTTTCCCACAGAGATAAAGGTCTTCTGACTGTGTGGCTTCCAGTTTCAGCTGCACTTTTGCTGCTGTTGATTCTGGTCGGTGTTTTCACCTGGAGACGGAAACAGAGTCAGTTTGACCTGCACTCCATTCTTAATTCTTTCTAAGTTAATTTCATGCCATGTTATCTTTTATTTCAACAGCACATACATAACCTCTGTTAATGTCATATTGTTGTTTCCCCTTTTTTTAAATAAAGAGCAAGATAAACACCAAAACAGAGAGCGAAACGACAGCAGAACCATTGACGCAGTAAGTCCTTAATTTATAGCATCTAGTTATGAAAATGTTCATATGACAATATCAGTGTATACAGTTTTTTCATTTTTGTTAAATTGTTTATTCTGTTGACACTCGCTTCTTTCAATACGATGCAAGAATGTCAATTTTGTCTAGCTTGATGCTTTTGTGTATCACACTGAGCTGAATAGAAACAGATAGTAAACAGTAGTTAAACGTTTACTGGGAAAAAAAGTCAAACTTGAACACAGAAAAAATATCCCAGCTAACAAGGAACGTTCTCAGAACTTTGGCTAATGTTCGGGCAAAGTTCACTCAAAGTTATAAACAAACGTTCTTGTATGTTAATAGAATGTTAATAATGTCTCAAAACGTTTGCTCAAAACATTATACATTATTATTATTCAAGTTAACATTATTAACATTATTATACAAGAACATTATAAAGAATATAAACATTCTATTAGCATACTGTAGGAACGTTTGTTTATAACTTTGAGTGAACTTTGCCAGAACATTAGCTAAAGTTCTGAGAATACATTATTACATTATTAATACATCATTCTTAGAATTCATTCAAAAGTAATGTTCCCATAATTACGGTGGCCGAGAAGGGTCACAACACAAACAAACGCCACAACAACTACATATTGAGAAAACACCTCCAAATTCAGAAAACACATACAAACGCCACAACAACTACATATTCAGAAAACACATACAAACGCCACAACAACTATATATTCAGAAAACAACTTTGTCGATTTCACATCATGTACGCTGCAAATATTCACAGCACGAGCAAATAGGGAAACGAACTGCAAACTGCAAAGACACAACGGAAATGTTTCCAGGGGGCCATAATCAGTGACGGCTACAAGAGGTAAGTGTTTCCAGAGCCCGTCTGCGGCCTTATTAGACATTCTCTGGTGTTTCTCTTTTATTATGACAGACTTGTCGATGTGCTCTGGTACCGGAGTGGACGGGCTCTGGAAACACTTGCCTCTTGTAGCCGTCACTGATTATGGCCCCCCTGGAAACATTTCCGTTGTGTCTTTGCAGTTTGCAGTTCGTTTCCCTATTTGCTCGATATGTAGTTGTTGTGGCGTTTGCAGAGCCGGATTAACGCAAAGGCAAACTAGGCACGTGCCTAGGGCCCGATTGGCGGGATGGGGCCCAGACAGAGGGACAAAAAAAAAAAAAAAGTACAAATGTCCTATCTACAATTTATTTCAATATTTATTAATTCACTAAAAATAGTGACGATGTTTATCTTAACCATAGACTGTTACATTACTGCAGTTAAACCAATTAATGTGTGCCAGCTTCTGAAAGTAACGAACGCATCCATCAGATGCTGCGAGGCTAAAGCCTAATAAGCACACAAAGAAGCACAGCTCATAATGCAGGTGTGTGAGTTGTCGTCATCTATTTTGGAGTGATTGCAATGTATTCTAAATATAAACTTGTACTGTAGATCAGCGTCATTTCTGGAAAAACATTCACCGCTTTACTACGAGTTTAAAAGAGCGCGAGCGTCATTAACGTGCCCAGACGCGACGCTTTGAATTTGCGCGTACAATGAATAACATCGCGTCGGGAGCTGACTAGTAAAAAAGCTACAAAATTAAAAGACAAGACGTCTGTATTCTAAGTTAAAAAGCCAACACACTACAACATTTTTAAATGTTTCAAATAGTCTAAAGGATCTCATATCTATGGGTCTATCTTCTAAATTCTGCTGATGATTAGATTCCTGACATTACGCCAATAATTGCACTTTATATATTTTTTTCTGCTCAGTAGCGATCGTGTCTTTCTCTTCCACTTGATTTGTGTATAGCATAAGGTAGCAATGCAATATAAAAGCTCTTATGCTCATCTACTGAAGTGGGATTCTGGAACTGTGAATAAATTGAATAAAACAGCAAAATAACAACAACAACAATAACATCTTCATTAAACAAAAAAGAGATTACCGTAGATAAAGTTTGATTAATATGTACAGTACCGGTAAAAGTCTGGACCCATTACTATTTTTAATGTTTTTGAAAGAAGTTTATTATTATGCTCTACAAGCCTGCATTTATTTGATCAAAAATACAGAAAAAAAAAACAGGAATATTCAGCAAGGATGTGTTAAATATATAAAAAGTGATAGTGAAGACTTTTTTAAAACAACTCTTTAATAATCAAAAATCCTGAAAAAAAGTATCACAGGTTATAAAATAAATATTAAGCACCATTTCTAACATTTGATAATAAATCAGAATGATCACGTGGCACTAAATTCAGCTTTGCATCACAGAAATATAAAGTATAGTAAAATAGAAAACCATTATTTTAAATTTTAATAATATTTCACTATATTATTTTTCTGTATTTTTGATCAAATAAATCCAGGCTTGATGAGCATAAGAGACTTCTTTCAAAAACATTAAAAATAGTAATGTGTCCAAACTTATGTACTGTGTAAGTAAAAATATACTGCTTTTAAAATTAAATGTTGTATAAATAAAAAGGTTAGGAATCATATTTGTTTCAAGTGTTTTTTTTTATTGGGGGTGGGGGGCCTCCAACATGAATTTTGCCTAGGGCCTCCTAATGTCTAGAACCGGCTCTGGGCGTTTGTATGTGTTTTCTGAATATGTAGTTGTTGTGGGGTTTGCATGTGTTTTCTGAATATGTAGTTGTTGTGGGGTTTGCATGTGTTTTCTGAATTTGGAGGAGTTTTCTGAATATGTAGTTGTTGTGGCGTTTGCTTGTGTTGTGACCCTTCTCGGCCACCGTACATAATGGACCCAATTTATATTTCCGTGTTTCTCACAAGCAGAAGTTGTCATGGGAGATGACAGCAAATATAATTTTTCTATTCGAATTTACTCTAATAGCAGAAGAAAAAATCCACGATAGCATTTTCACAACTTTTCTAAACAAGAACCTGAAACTTTTTTAAGCTCAATATGAAACGCATGAAAATGTGTGTAATAGCTATATCACAACACAACATCTTGAATAATTCTATTTTATACATTAACTCCAACTCCCCCGCCATTTCCAGATTTAAAATGAATCGTGCACAAGGACTTGTCACCATGGGTCACATGACCATAAACGATTAAATTACTTCCTTGAAGTGACCATCGCAAGAGTTCCCTTTGCTAACGGACTTGTTGAAGGGCTCGTGAAGCGATTCAGTTGTTCACTTTCATTTGGAACGCTGCTACAAATGGCGTCCCCTTCCCGAAGTCAAGTCAAGTATATTTGTATAGCGCACAATACAGATTGTATCAAAGCAGCTTCACAGTATTAAATTAAAATAATACATCAAGGTTTGTTTCTAGTGGAATTTATTGATTGATAAAATCAAATTAAATATCCCCAAAATATCCCCAACTGAGCAAGCCAAAGGCAACAAAGGCAACTCGAAGTGCCCTTCAAGGGTGCAAAAAAGCAGTTTGGAATTCATACAGCATGATGTGGGCTAAGTTTGGAATGAATCTGCAGTGGTCAGGTGGTACAGCAGTCACGTGTTATAAGTAGGAGCTCTCATACAGTTCACATCTTACAAGCTGCAATTACGAGCTTTATGAGGATGTGAACGCTTTTTACAAGTTTAAATCATGTAATTGTGGTAATTACGACATGGCGTGAACGCACCTATTTATTTCCCTTTATGCAGTCTAAACTGAAAATTCATTTACATGCCTTTTGTAAGTTCTTATATGGTGAACAGAAATTTTGTCACCTTTGTTTATAGCGCTTTATACAAAACAGCTTTGCAGTGATAACAGGAAAATGCTACTGTTGCTCAGTTCAGTGTTGATTCAGTTCCGTTGTAAAGATCATCAATACCTGAATTAGTTCATTTCGTCTATAAAGCAGTTCTGCAAAAAATATGTCATCGTCCAGTTCAGTTCAGTTCTCATCCAACGGCGTCAGTACAGTCAGATCAATAATACTGTTGAATAAGTGTCCCCAACTAAGCAAGCCATAGGTGACAGTGGCAAGGAACCCAAACTCCATCAGGAGACCGAATGGAGGAAAATGTTTTATTATTGTGCAAATTGTAAACAATTGTAGGCCTACTTTTTCGCGCGTCAAAACGTGTTAAATTTGCTTAAATGAATAATAATTTAAATACTGCATGAACAAGTAAGTAATTGTTCTGAGATCAACTTATTGTTTTGAGGGGAAAGAATTCTCATTTGAGAATTGAGCAAAAGCGATTGATACAAGACACCTTTTTTTCCTCTTCTTGTTTACACAGGTTAACAAATGCAACAATCCCCATTACACATTAGTCTCCAGGTCAGACAAAACCTTTTTAGACTGAAATATGAGAAAAGAAAACATTTTTACCCCCCACCCCATACTCCTCATATCATTACATTGGGTTGGCCATGGAACCATGTGTCCATTGAGTCATGTGTTGATATATATTTATTTTTGCTTATTGTTTTCTGTGTGTTTGTGTGAAATGCAGATGTACTCTAAACCTGAAGAAAATAATGTGATATACAACACTATAGATGATGAACGCCCAAGAGTAAGTAAACCAGACATACTACTAACACGATAGCTCAGAAATATGACATTTTAAGAGTAAGATTTCATGAATATATCTAATTTTCAATTACGATCCTCACAGGATTCCAACAAGGACGTAACCTACAGTACTATTGGTGATGGTCCTGTGAGTGACGCAGTAAGTTTTACAGAAATATATGATTTCATGTGCAGTATTAATTGTACCGCTGGCAATATATTGAAAATGATCTCGTACTTCCAGAAGCCTCCAGCAGGTGGAACAATATACAGCACTGTGGCTCCACACTAACAGCAACATTGAGGATAACACAGGAACAGAAGGCTTTTTTTTTCATGCTTGCTTTACATGATTTAAATTTTGAACATCTAACAGATCCACAGATATAAACACATTAAGTTAACTTTACGTTTGCTTGATCCCCCTCCTTCCCCTATTTTTTTTTTTTAAAAGGACCCATATGAACAGATGCAAGGTTTCAAGAAAAAAGCGATATATATATAGACTGTAAATAAATATATTAGGCGAGTTCATAACTAGCCTTCTTTGTCTCTTGAAATGGGATGTCTTTTTTAACAGTGTTATATATTTTGTACTTTTTACACGTCAAAACGTGTTCAATTTGCTTAAATGCAGAAGAATTTAAAATCTGGCATGAACAAGAAAGTAATTGTTCAGAGATCTGAATTTATTGTTTTGAGAAAAAAAAATCTAATTTGAGAATTGAGTCAAAGCGATTGATACGAGACTCGATTTCCCTCCTCTAGTTTACACGGGTTAACAAATGATAAGATCCACATAGAGAGGTGTCATTAATCACTGACACCAACAGTGAGAATAACACAGGAACAGAACAGGACTAACTATCACAAGAGTAGTTTTTTAGGCTTGCTTTACATGAACATCCAACAGATCACAAACACATTAAGTTAACTTTACGTTTGCTTGATCCCCCTCCCTGCCCTGTTTTTCAGAAGGACCCATATGAACAGCGTTATACAGACCGTAAATGAATCTATTAGTCAAGTTCATAACTACCCTTCTTTGAAATGTGATAGTCTTTTTTAACAGTATTTATATATTTTGTAGTTATATATGTGTGTGAGTATCATTTCTTCACTTTAAAAAAAAAAACTTTTAGTTTACTTGTACAGTATTCTGTTTCTGTTTCCATTTGCATTTTTACAAACATGCACATTTTAAAATAAAAAAATAAAAGTATTTTGTAGTTCAAAAAATATTTTGACTCCTTTTGTGTGTGTGTGTGTGTGTGTGTGTGTGTGTGTGTGTGTGTGTGTGTGTGTGTGTGTGTGTGTGTGTGTGTGTGTGTGTGTGTGTGTGTGTGTTTGTGTGTGTGACGAGCACAAAGTGTACCAGAAAATAGCAGAAATTTTGATCTTGTGGACTTTTTTTGGAACCCAGGAGTAAAATAGCTTATAAATCATACTAAATTATGTTTTTTGAAAATGTATGCAGAAGGTTTTCTGAGATGTGTAGGATTGTTTTGGGTTAGGGGATAGAATACAGTTTGTACAGTATAAAAATCATTATGTCTAAACTCCCCATAAAACATGGAAACCCATGTGTTTGTCGTTCTCCAAATGTCCCCTCAAAGACAGAAAATTGTGTGATATTTTGACATTGATAATGTAAAAATGCAGAAGGTTTTCTGTGATGGGTTAAGTTCCTATTGGCTCAATGAAGAGTTAAAGTCCAGTCTCTCCTCTCTCTTTTCTGCGTCTTCTGGTTGCTGTTCGAGTGTGAACTCACCCGGCCTCAGAGCTCACACACCACATCAAGACAGGCCTCAACACATCAAGACATGTGTAACTTCCTCAACCATCACAGAGTCAAACTAAAATTGCAAGTTTGTCATCATTTCTTTGTTTAACATGGAAGAAATTGATTCTAACTTTAACACCATTGACTCAAGTATCAAGTCATCAAGCATCAAGTCTTTATCCTGAGACTGCATCCAGACGCTTGTTCAACGGACCGTCTTCTCTTCACCTACTGACATAATGCGTAAACATTATGAGAAGTGTGCTAGCCAGACGGGATTTAAAGTTTGGCTGGAGACCCAAGTTTGGTTTGAAGACGAAAAACGTACCAAGCACATACTGAAACCTAACGTGTGTGTGTGTGTGTTCTGTTTTGATAGCCTTTGGCTTCATGTTCTATTGTCCTGTCTTGTTTTGTAATGTGTATAGGGAGACCTGAAATGATTTTAACACGTTAACGCTTCCAATTTTTGCAACTACAACACACACAAACACACAAATAGTGTTCAATTGTTGAAGCTGGTGCACATTTGCTCATTTTATTCAGTTTTGTTACACACACACACACACACACACCAATTATGTTAAAATGCTTGTGTTGAATAAAAACCTTTCAAAATTAACTTTTTATACATTTTCTAATGTTACATCTCACCTCTGGGTATGTTTCAACTAACCCGGACTATGCTGGGTGTATTGTAACATTTCACTCCTCGTTTGAAACTAAGCCACACATATTTCTGTTTGTGCTGCAAAGATAACAGCCATGTCATTTAATAGCTGACACTTGTAACAAGTTCCTGAATCACATTTTGAACTTGCTTAAAAAAACTCCAAGATACAGACAGAAATGTCAAAAATGTTACAACCGTCCCTGGTCTGTCGTCTGGTGCATGTAATATGTTGCTATATATTCTGGATATACACTACTTTTTTCTTTTGAATGGCCGTCAACAGAGACATCTTTTTTTTTTGTCTGCCCATATATGTATCACACTGTATCTGATGTCCATGTGGTGAACAGTGCCAGTGGAGCTGAGGTCAGTCTCTGCGTGAATGTTTTGCTTCTTTACTGACTCGTGTGTTTTTGTGGTTGGTTTCTGTCCAAAGGCCACAGTGCAGATTCACACTCACACATTATTATTTTACTTGCATGCTCACTACAGGAACCAATGTAGCCACAACACATTTTTAAATATTTTAAAGGATGACAAGGAAATATGAGACACTGGGGATGTTTGCAATACTTTTTATCTCAAACTTTAATATAATTTCCCATATTCTTTGCTATGAATTGTGTTTTGAAATATTTTGTGTTGTAATATTTGAAATATATATATTGTAAAACCCATGATTAAAAAACTAAATAACAAAACATAGCAATTTGTGTTAATCACTTTCACAGTTTTGTCAAAATGGTGACTTGAACAATGTAACTTTTGTTCAGTAATTGTGGGTGAAGAAAGTGTTTTATTTAGTATTTTTAAGTAAATGTTTTATATCAAATTGAACAAGAGAATCTGCTTATTCAGATTATACCACTACTACAGTATCTTTTAACATGCTTTAACCTGTTCACAAATCAAATTAGCCATAAGTAAAATGTTGATTGTTGTTGTGTTGTGGCTAGTTTGAGTTTGCTGCTGCTACTTTGTTCACTTGCTGACGCTTATGTGGTTTCAGGCGATGATGATATTTCTGCTCTGAAACGGAAACAGGAGGAAACAGAGACAGTTCAAGAAGTGACCAGCTCCTCTCATGAACACACACTGCACTATAGCGCACACACTCAGCTATAGCACACACACTCCGCTATAGACATGATTTACCTTCTGATTCTCTCTGGGATTTTACTTTACATCTCAGGTAAAAAAAAAAAAAAAAAAAAAAAAAATATATATATATATATATATATATATATATATATATATATATATATATATATATATATATATATATATATATAAAAAAAAATTTGTTTAAAGTATTACTAAACCCAGTGGTGTGCCGTCAGAGCCAGCAGGGCCTTCTCTGCTGGCCCTGTCAAAATAGAATTTTTTTTTTCTAAAATTAAATTAATGTGTGTCTGAACATGTCTAAATTCAATTACTGTCTATCAGTACGTTACAATTATATTTCCAGAAAGAATATGGTTATTTTTTGTGAGTCTGAGCTGGATTTTACATATGTCATCTAAACGCCGTGGACCAGCACTAGTAGTATAGCTAGCCTTCCGTTGAAGCTGCCGTTTTCCAATTGATCATAACTTTGACTGACGTGTTTTATCAGCCAATCAAATTGTGATGCGTATGACAGAACGCCCCAGAGGCCCAGCGATGTGTCGACGGCTAGCCCGCGCTGATGTCATCGACATGGGTGGGCAGATACAATACATGTTTGTGTACAATAACAATTTTCAGGAAAAATAACATTACGATGTCCAGAAATAAATTTTATTAGTACATTGGGTCATTTTGGGTACATTTGTCATTCTAGATCTACCAATTTTGTTAATACCGAGAATTTCCACGTGAGTAAATCCATTGATAACTATGCAACTTTAGTGTTCGACGATGGTCCAGTGGTAGAACCTTAGCCAAGTGTGTCAGAGGTTATGGGTTCGAGTCCACACTTGTATAGTTCTTTATTTTTATTTTACCGAATATGTTCATCAGTGGTTGTATATCAAGCAAGGCGTTTGTGTGCATTTTGTTTTGTAAGATTTCAACGAATAGAAAGTCTCCGCAACGGCGCTAGATTGAAGCGCGCATCTGAGTGAAAACTGTGCGCGAGCCACAAGAGAACACTGTATCCGCGCCACTGATAACAGCGGCAACGAGCACTCAGCTTGAACAACACATTTCAGCGCTAGAATGCATCTTATTCAACAAACGAAAATTAATGTCCTGCTAGTTAACCGGAGATGTTTTATTTATTTGTATTACTAACTTACATCCGTGCGCGAGATGTTTCAGCTCAGCTTTTATAATGTACAGTGGTGTACGTGTGCGCTGAGGTTGAAGATCAGCTGTCTCGTCGTTGATGTTACGCAGTGCATACAGTGCATGATTGTATTTTTATTTTATTTTGGGGGGGGGGGGGGGGTAGATCGTTACTGAAGGCCCTGACTGAAACCCCACGGTACGCTACTGACTAAACCATTGTACAGTCTGTTGTTAAATTTTTAAATGGTTAAAGTTATAATTCTACTACATCATGTGCAGTTTGTGTTTTATGTTTTCTCCCCCGTTTCTTCTTGTCTACAGGTGCTGCTAGAGTTAATACACTGAAACTTAATATAGCAGTGAAATCTGGATCATCTGGCATTCTTCCATGTGTGTATGATAAACAACATAAAGAAAACCGCAAATATTTGTGTTGGGGGGGAAATTGGGGCACTTGCCATATATATGCAGGAAAGAAAGGAAAATATTCCATCACTGATTATCCAGACCAGAGTATTTTTACAGTGCGATGGGACAAACTGGAGATCTCCGACTCTGGATATTACTGGTGCGCTGTGGAGATTGGTGGCACTGTAGACGCTGGTTATTATTTGTATCTGACGGTACAATCAGGTAAAAAACTTCTTTCCAAATTACGATACGAATTACAGTTTTTTTTCTGACAATGCAATTTGTTAAAACAGAATATAATATAAATATGAAATAATGAAGCTATAAATAACGTTATAAATAATATAAAAGGTAAGTGTTGTTGTTGGGTTATATATTTATTATAAATATAATATAATACAATATAAAAATGAAATAATGAAGCTATAGATAACATTGTAAATAATATAAAAGGTAGGCTAAGTGTTGTTGGGTTATAATATGTATTTCTGTACACACAAGCAAACCGAATTACACCTTTAAAGAATTGGGTTTCAACATACTCAAATATCTAATGATACATATGTAAAAAAAAAATACTTTTAAAAAAGATTGAAAGTGATTCCAATTTTGACTTATATTACTAAGATGTGATTAGTTTACAGATTTATAAGATTAGCATGTATACTCTTTATCATAGAAATGGACCATGGTGAACATATGTAGACAGTTTGTGAACCCCTTTAAGAGAGTTTAATATAACTTTCAAAAAGTCATATAGAAACATAAAATGAAACAAAAACCCACAAGGGGGAAAACATGATATCAAACAAAACAACGTCAAAAACAACACATACTGGGGTTTCACAGGAGAGCAGGAGACGTAAACAAGACAACAATCTGACAAAGACTGCAAACACAAAGGAACTTATAAAAGGGACAAATCAGGCAGGTGATGAGGGAACAACAGGTGGGACAAATGAAACCAATAATGAGATAACAAGGAGGGTGGGGTCAAAACAGAGACAGGAACACAAACACCACATGTGCTACACGAGACAGGACAGGCATGTG